>NC_090732.1:66587128-66592128 GCF_036898095.1 Palaemon carinicauda
AATAAATATTTTGGATTCTACTTTGCTTCAAAGAAAGTGTACATGAATAGGTAGTTTTTAAATCTAAAACAAATTAATTAACTAGAGTGTAACATTATTAACCCTTTCCACGAATAAAACGAAAATATTGAAAAAATTATTATTTCCAGTTCGACACTTCTTTGTTTACTATGCCTTTCTGTTATGGTAAAAGGCCTTATATGTTCCAATGAGTCCCGAAATACAGTCTATGTATAATTCCATTGGTATTTTCACTTGGTATTATCAGAATATGCATTACACACATATATATAGATAGAATGTCTGATAACGAGTTGCTATAACACGCAGGCCAAAAATGTATTAACTTGCAATATTATCATGACTGCCAAAAGTCTCAATGTTCATATTAATCTAATCTTCATTATCCCTGGAAGTTCTTCATTGTCACTGTCTTGGTCAGCCTGTTCTCCATCAGGGTCATTATCCCACTGTTCCATCTCTTCCGTAGTCTTGTGAACTAAGTCTATCAAGGCAGGGGGAAGTACCGGGCTGCAAGACCACACTGGCTCCAGAATACCCTCATAATTTTGTTCCCAACCTTGTTCAGGATCATATGGCTTTGGAAACCAAAAGATTGGAATATCTGCTCGCTTGTAGATAGCTAGGCGATGGTTCACTCGACGAATGTGTGGGATAAGGTTGTCTCGGCAAGGTGGCAAATGGGAGAGGTCAATTTTAGATTTTGTTGTGAGTTGCTAATCTTCCCTAATCATCTTCCTTAACATGATTCCGCGTACAGTGTCAATAGATTTCTGTCTGGAGTAGCCATACATCAGACATGTGAATGCCTCGATATCATCAATCATTTCTGGCTCTACCGACCATTCATCCCCAAGTTTTCTGAAAGGAGATGAGTATAATTATATCAATTGCCGCACAAAAATTGATAAGAAAGTGTGATAGTCAGGGCATTCCATACATATAGATAACAAGATAAATACCTGAAAGCTTCATGATGAATTGGATGACGTTGTAACTTCTTAAGGGGTCCAATCTTGCCCTTTCCCTTGAAGGAACTTGTAACGTCCTCCCCGGTGAACACGTACAGGCCAAGGACCATTTTACATTTATCAGCACCCATGGATTCTGCCGTTTGACTTATGTTGACCATTTGACGATGTTTACCAGTTCCGATGTCAAGAAAGATGGTAAGACCTATGGTGTTAGCATGAAACAGGAGAATGACAAAGATATCAGTGTCTGGCGTCCTGACTACAGCTGACTTGTAACCCAGTTTTGCTGCATACTTCAGGTACAGCACAATCCTTGTGTCTGTTTCCTCCTGATTAGACGTAAGCTCGTGAACCTCTTGTGCTGCAACCTGAAATGATAATGTGGAACTTATCATACATACTGATTTTACACAGTAGGGAATTGGTTAACCGTATTAAATTAATGGAATTCAATTACTTACATCACCATCAGATGATTGTAACTGGTATGCTTTGCCGTTCACAACCACCAGTGCTGTGCCACAGTGTTCCATGCGAGATGCTGCTACATTGCTGCTCCAAACCTTGAATAGTAATTCACAGAGCTGTGTTTTATTGTGTTCATTTGCCAGGAATAGCTTGAAGTCACTTGGTTTTCTTGTCGCTGGCCCTTGTATCAGATAACCCTGAGAAGATCCTCGGCGTAATCTCTCCTGAGCCTTGATAAAATCAGCATGGTAAGAATCAGTTGAGAAGATAAAATCTTTCTTGGCCACCATCTGATCTAAGACTTGCAGACATATTTCTCTAAACGTAGGTGATATATTTGTCAGGGCATGGAAAAGGGCGTTGCCATTTTGGATGTGCAGGGCACCCTTCGGATAAGGAATATCCTCGTGACTATCGTCTGTGAAGAAATGCAGAAGTGCAGCTTTGTTGGTCTTATTGAAGAAACCATCAGCAGTACCCAGGCTAAGTGGTACAGGGGTGAGTGAATATCTCATCAGTTCATCAAGGTCTAGTGGCTCATCCAGGTTCTGGGATTTGACCAGCAGCATGAAGGCAAGGTCACTCTGCTGTCGGTATTGAATAATCTGCCATGTAGGAATTGGAAAAGGAGATGTGAAAATTTTCAAAAATACCTCAATAGACGAAAATGAGAACTAAAAATTATTTCCTCTCTATTTACCTACCTTTCCATGTGAGGCATTAACCTTGACTGTTTTGTTCGAAGCATCCATCGTTTTCAACTTGAGCCTCTTGATAGGTTCAAAGAAAAGTTTCTCAAAAGAACCATTCACAAACCGTTCTTGGATGAATGCTTCCTTGGCCTCTTTGCCAGCTTTCTTAGCACGTAGTACATCAAGTTCTACCTCAGAAGCAGGAGCACCAGAGGCCAAGCTGTAGAGATGGTCTTTGTCAGCCAATGAGAACGGATTGGTAAAGCTACGAATAGCAGCAATGGTACGTTGTACTGCATCTTCAGACTTCTTGATTTCTTCTTTCTCTAACTCACGGTGCTTTCCAGCCTTTGGGCAGTCAGGGTCATCAATGAGACAGCACATCTCTAGCATCTTCTCAAAGTACTGAGCTCGTATTGATGTTGTGCGGCACCATCGTTGGTAAGCACCAAACTTGGAGAAGATACCAAGAAATCCACCTGCAACATAATGGAAGCAGCAACATAAAGAGTGGACTTGTGGATGTGGAAAGGGTTAATAATGTTACACTCTAGTTAATTAATTTGTTTTAGATTTAAAAACTACCTATTCATGTACACTTTCTTTGAAGCAAAGTAGAATCCAAAATATTTATTCAGTTAGGTGCAGGATGGTTAACAAATTGGATTGGCCCGAATTTTGACTAGTGCCCCTTTAACGTGACCTTTTGACCCCTGATGACGTCATCAATGTCATGACCGAATAAGTGATGGGCTCTTGTGATAGTGCTGTTCATACCCTTTCCAATGATACCTAGTTTGTACCTGTAACTAATATATTTCTTTACGAAAAGGTCCTTTATATTTCCCCTACCCCTAACTTTTACATCTCAAGAAATCCAAGATGGCGGACAAATAGTCGGCTAAACGACCCACATGGGAAATTTTTTTGATTGGGAACAAAGGGGATTCTGTTCCCAGACACCCCAGGGATTGCAAAAATGCAAGTTAAAAAATGTATCATGGGGGTGCATGGGAACCCTATCTTCCTACTAGACTAATCTGATGTTTTGAGATCTGTGCGAACCATGTGGAACTCTGGCGCCGTGAAGCTCCGCCCCTATGCTTCCGGATAACGAACTAGAAGGTTCTGGATAAATTAGGTTGCTATCTATAGAAGGGCCTAGTAAGGAATGAAAGACAGAAATTTAGCCTTCACTGTATCAATTCTGTGACCTGTTGCTTCTCATACATGAATTGTGTTAAGTCTTAAAAGTGTACAGTATTGATGAAACATTGAAATATTTTTTGTATCTAATTAGACGTAAAGGGAAGTGAGTATTACCAGTAAATCATATATTGCAGATTGTTTGTAACTGTTCCTGTAAAATTAGTTAAAGTAAAGTGCATTAAAATTTTTGCTCAACCATTCTGCAACCTTGTGTGAACCAGAAGACTGAAGTGTAACAATTACGTATATGTAAATATTCTTATGGTTTAATCATTAGAGTGTTAAAGTGTTAATTAATTATCAAAATTAGATATTTTTATCGAATTTATATCCAGTGAAACAAGTGTTTGTATCATTTTCTGAAGTGATTTGTCATAAGTATCAGGTCTAGTTCTGATTTAAATTTTGAGTGATTTATTTTTTGTGTTGATTGTTTTGAATTGTTAACTTTTTATAGAATATTTTTTTTTCTTTTTTTTTTGGTTAAGTTATGTATTATTTCGATCCCCAAAACTTACTCCAGTACTTTGCTCAATTTACTTACTAAGAACCGAAGTAAGAGGTTGATTTTAAAATAGTCCACATTAAGTAATCACCCAGTTTTTGTTTTAAGTTACGTAAAGCGATTTTTGGATATTCAGTGTACATATATACTGCCATGTGGGAGTTGTGTAATATTCTCTGAGCTGGGTGGTAATTCTCGTATGTACCAGATATATGTAATATAAAACAGGTGAGTTTTGGGGCTCAGGAATTTACGTAATTCGCTATCCGTAGTATATATATATATATATATATATATATATATATATATATATATATATATATATATATATATATATATATATATATATATATATATATATATATATATATGTATGTATATATATACATATATATAAATATATATATATATATATATATATATATATATATATATATATATATATATATATATATATATATATATATATGCATATATAATCTATATATGTATATACTGTATATAAACCAGGAAAATCCCAAGATAGGTACTAAAATAGAAAAACAGAGAGAATTTCAAGGTAGGAATTGTGAATAGTGGAAAGAGAGAAAATATCAAGTCAGCAAATAGAATAGAATGAATGTCGAATAAGAAAACATGAAGAGTATCTAGGAATGGAGTAAAACTTGGTTATACATAGAAAATCTCATGGCAGGAAGTAAAACAGCGAAACAAAATATGAGGACGCGCGGTAAGACTGAATTAAACACAATATTAATGTAGGATATATACTGAGTGAAAGTGAAATCATCTGAAAATAAGAAAAATCAAGAACCATGTAGTGAATAATTGAAGGGAAGGAGTTAGGAGAATAAAAATACAAAACTAGATTTCACTGCATTTATCTTGTAACCTGATATGCTGGTCATATGAGCAAATAAATTTATTCAAATAAAATTACTTGATATAGAATTTAACCTTAATAACTTAGTTTGTACGTATGGCAGACAGTTAATGGCTAATAGTCTTTGACTTTACATTATCAATATATATATATATATATATATATATATATATATATATATATATATATATATATATATATATATATATATATATATATATATACATATACACACATGTATATTTATA
>NC_090732.1:66597128-66599628 GCF_036898095.1 Palaemon carinicauda
TTATAGTAGCAAGTCCCGATAAGTAGGAGAGCTCGGGAAGGAGTTGAAAGTTTGTAGTCAGAGAAATTGATATAGGTGAAGTGAAAAACTTCATAGTGGTTTAAGCTTAAGTGTGAGATAGAGGGATAGTGTGAGATTTCAGCTGAGTAGGAGAGAGCTGAATAGGAGGAGTTATAGCATTTTTAGTGGTAGAGATAGGGTGGAATATAAAATTCCTGTACCTGTGAATGATAAAAAAAGGGAGAGATAATAAAAAAGAAAAAAAAACGTAAAAATAAGGATTATTTCTGAGACAATCAAAGGGAGATGAAGATGTAGATGGCAACACAGGCCGCAGTGCGACAACGGGTTGCCATCTGAAGAGAGAAGAATGTGTTGAAGGTCAAAGAGACCCCCCAATCCCTGTCCCACCCCCTGACAGACAACACAGGCCGCTGTGCGACAACTGGCTGCCAGCCGAGAGGAGGGGAAGATGTGCTGGAAGCCAAAAAGGACCGCTGACGACACCGGCCACACCCCCAGACAGGCAACACAGGCCGCTTGTGCGACAACGGGCTGCCAGTCCAGAGGATAGGAGGATAAGGCCGCAGCCACCAGCAATCCCCCAGCTTCCAGCACAGAATTGTAGAGAGGATAAGGTTTCTCTTTTAATTGCCGCTTAGATTTTACATTGACTTTGTTGCAACGTTATCTCGGTGGAGGGTAACTCCGGAGAAATGCTGAGAGGCTATTGTGATTGTCAATAATGTGCTTGACAATTTCTGTTGCAGTAGCAGGAGTATTGGGATTAAGATCCTGCCGAAGTATGCTTGTTTCCTGACATTGCTGTAGATAGTGCTGTAAAGGTTCTTCTGTGTCTTGATTACAGTACTTGCATGGTCTGATTGGTCTGTGCTGTGCTGCAGGGTCTTGACCGTTATCTAAGATGATCTGCCAGTTGCATAGATATCCCAGTCGCAGTCTGCAAATAATTACTGCGTCCTGGCGAGGTGTTTGTCTTGCAATTGGGTGTGGTAGTGTGTTTGTAGCTTCAATGTACCACTTTGCAGATCTTGAGCTGTCAAGGAAGGCTCTTCTAGCTTCACTAGTCTTTTGAATGTTGCAGTAGGTAGCCATTTTATTTTGAATGGTTTTTAATGACTGTTGCAGAGTAATGCTGATAGTTTGGCACATTAAGGTCGATTTAGCTAGGTGGTCGGCCTCATCGTTGCCAGAGATTCCTGTATGACTTGGTATCCAATTCAAGGTGACTTGCCTGTTGTTTCTTTGGTGGAGCAGGGCTAAGAATTCAATTGCAGTGATAAGGTGCACATTCTCTGTAGGTTACTTGTTGCGAGGGCCATAGTGGCTCCTCTGGAATCTGTATGGATCGTTGTGTTCCCGTTTTGTTGATTGGCAGAGTGTTCTAGGGCTTTTGCAATGGCCACTAGATCAGTTTGCAATGTGGAGGCATGGTTGGAAAGTCTCCAATTGGCTTTATATCCTGATGTAGAGATAACTGCAGCCGCGGCTGCAGGGATTGCACGGTCAACTGATCCATCTGTGTAGTAGGTATGAGGCGCAGGAGTGTTCCTGATTGCATTTCTTGCAGCTGCAGGAGGGATGTAGCCTTCATACATTTTTTGTCCCTTGATTTTGTGAGCCTCATTTTGCATCCGCATTCTTCTGAGTGTATCCAGTAGTTTCTTTGCATGGGAGCTGGGCGGATCTAGTTCTTCAGCAAGAGGTAGAAGCCTTTTTATTTTATCATTGAGTGGGCTTTTTCTGTCTGCGATGATTGACTTGAATATAATGCTGCTATTCCTTATGTCAATTCTGGCTGACAGGGAGATTAGGTTAGTTTCTGCTCTGAGTAGGCAGAGTCTTGTCCACATTGGAGAGCAACTGATGAGTCTCATGGCATTGTTTTGGACTACTTCTAATGATGCTTTTTGAGTGTCGGTCAATGCAGTAAGTGTGGGTGCTGCATAATCAATGTGGGATCGAATTGCTTGTAGGTAAAACAGCCTTAGGAGGTTATTAGATACTCCTTGTCTAAGGGAGGTCATTCGTTTCATGGCTGATAGACGGATTTTTGTCTTCTCTCTGAGGTAGGTTACTTCATTAGCTGCTGACAGGGTTTTGCTAATGATTACCCCGAGGTACATGAATTGACTCACCCATTCGATGTCCTCACCTCTCAGTGTGAAGTTTTGAGGGTTTTGCGAGCATTTTATAGCCATTGCTTTGGTTTTGTTGGTATTGATCTTCAGACCAAGATCATTGCATTTGGCTTGGATCATGTCCAGAGCTTTTTGAGTGATATATCTGGCATGAGCTTTGTTTGGGCATACTATGCATATGTCATCTGCATATATGAATATCTCCACTCCTTATGGGAGTTTTAGAGTGGCTAAGTTCTCCATCAGTAGATTGAACAGGTAGGGGCTGAGTATGCCTCCTTGTGGTGTTCCGTTTTCTAGGGGGATGAACTCAGTGGTTTTTCCTTGGAAAGTGACTC
>NC_090732.1:66602128-66604628 GCF_036898095.1 Palaemon carinicauda
CGTTTTTTTTCGCAAGAAATCTGAAATTATTATCATAGGTAGCCTATGGTAAGAATATGCCATAGACCCAGTTTAAGTTACCTTGACCTACTTTTCAAGGTCACAGGGGCTTTTAAAGGCAAAATTTGTAAAATTTGAAATTGACATTAGGCCTAAAGTATAAGCTGTATGGCTTAGGGCCTTATGGACAATGATGCAGAGGTGAATCCCCAGATATTGCCCTACTTTAATGCAAGTAGGTCAAGGTCAAGGTCACTAATGGCCAAACCGGGTCAAAACAGGTTTGTTTCCGAGATCTCAAAAACCGGAAGGCCCAGAGCCCTGATCTTAGTGGCATATGATGCCCTATATATTTATCTAAGGTTAGCTTAACTTTTGTAGCGACTGCTTAATTACTTTTTTTAATATATATTTTTTACTATTTTTGACATTGCAGAAATCGTGACTTTAGCAATTTCTCCATGAAATACTGGTTTTTTGGTCACAGCATGCTATAGTAAACTACCCCAAACATATGCATAAATCCTCCAAATCGAATGTCAAATTTGACCTTGACCCTCATTTTGACCTTGACCCTCATTTTCAAGATCATATGGGTATTTCATGGAAAAAAATCTACGTGGGCTAACATCTTTTACTGATTGACAAAAGCATTTCCACACCTATTTTGCAGGGGAATCCTCCGCCACTGGCTTTAGCCAGTCGCAGTCTAGTTATTATCATTATTATTATTATTATCATTATTATTATTATTATTATTATTATTATTATTATTATTATTATTATTATTATTATTATTATTATTATTATTATCATTAATGTTAATTTCTTTGATACGATAATGTAAATGATGCCGGTTTTTGGGTATATTCTCATTAAATATAACTTTACATACATCACACTACACAGCCTCTTTGAAATCCCTTAAGCTTTTCTCAGTCATATGAAGGGGATATTTTGACAAACTCTCGCAAATATCCTTCCAGTCACTTGTCAGATTATTCAGCATCACATCGATGCAGCCTTCCCCGTGACCAATTCTATGACTTACATACTCACATGTTCTACCATTAACAATAACATACGCATAAGCAAAGGGCTTTTGTTTAGCTATTATTTTCTGATCTCCAGGTGTGTATATGTTATACGCCTCGAGGTCCATGAAAGCAATGCGAGACCTTTTAAGTAAGGCAGCCTGGTTTTCAAAGGTTTTATACGAGCCACGTGGTGGGTAAGACACTGTTGTCATACTTTGACAGGAAGATGTGTGCAAGTGACAGAGGTCATCCGAGGAAAAGAATGCTAAGCATTTCTTGCATATACTTTGAACCCTCTTATGAAGTACTTGACTATGATATCTGCATAGACACTTCATGGAAGTGAGCAGGTTTCTAATAAGGGCAACGTGAATATCATTTATTAGTAGGAGAGGAACAAAATGAGTGGCTAATGGGTTCCGTCCTGTCCTAGCTAAATGAAGGGTGTACTGATTTTTATTATTTACTTTATTGGATTTCTCTATTTTCTTCAAGGCATAGATGTAGATGTTAATGTCATTATCTTTCTCAATAGTCTTTAAGCTTTCCCAGGATATACCTGCTGTTGGGTTAAAGTTAATATTAATATCACCACCTATTTCATTCCTAACATCTCTATGCAAATGCCCTAGCTGGATTTCTGGCTTGGCTGTAATAATAAAAAATGCAATTAGGGAAGTGATAAGGCAATTATAACCTCTATTGATATTGATTATATTCTTGGCTCCTCCAACACCTGCGGGATATGGGGTAAAGTGACCAATATTACCCAATTCTCTACGACTGACAAATAACTCCATATCTGCTATTTTCCTTATATTCCTTCCGGATCCTTCAACTGCATTCATTCTTTCCTCTAGCATGACAGGTAGATTTTCCAAAGTGTGATTAATGAACTCATCCTCCTCTCCCAGGGTGACTATGAAAGGTGTTGTTTGCAGGTAAAAGAAGTTAGAAATATGAGTCCCGTTGTCAGTCATTTTACTTATCTCTATTTTCAAGGTGAGGGAAATATTTCCCGAGAATCTGTCAAACTTATTTAAGGCCGTCTTGATCGTCTCTATAATTAATTGTCTATGACTCGAAACACAGTTAATAATGCATCTGTAACTCACCGCATTCAGGGGTATGTCGAAGATTCGGAAGACGTTGTTCTGGAACTTTGGACGTCCAGGAGAGTCTTCACCATTCCGATCTTCCGAGGAAGAAGGAGGCTGTCGCCTACCACCACCAACACGGTAGGGGGCAGTAAAAGAAGAGGTGGAGGCAAAATCACTATTAGGAGACGGGGAAGAGGGGAAAGGCTCACCGGCTTCAAGATCCTCCAGAAGGGCTTCAGTGCTTGACTTTACTTCTGCCCAGTCATCTCGTGTCGGCATCATTTCGTAGTCAGGCCATCGAAGTAAAATATTGCAGTCCTTATTTATCTCCCTTAGTTCCTGTGACGAGGGGCTATGAGGGTG
>NC_090732.1:66614628-66619628 GCF_036898095.1 Palaemon carinicauda
CGAAGGATTCCTGTCAAGGGTGCGACTACTGTAAAAAAAATTCGGGCAAAACCCTCTGTAGAACCCTGCCATTCCTAAAAATCGTTGTAATTGCTTTCTCGTTGTGAGGGGTGAAGCTTTTCTTATTCCTTCGACATTTGTGGCTACCGTGTCGATTTGCCCTCTTCCGACTTAAAATCCTAAGTACCGAACAGTTTTCTTTCCAAATTTGCTCTTCTCCTGGTTAATCGTCAGATGTGGTCCTTGCAACTTTTGAGATACCTTCTGCAGGATTCGGAGATGTTCTTCCCTGGTCGATGAATATATCACAATATCGTCGAGATATACGCCTACTCCTTCTATAGATCCTAGAAGGTTATCCATCACTCGCTGAAAGGTAGCGGGTGAGTTCATTAGACCAAATGGTATGACTGTGTATTGATACAACCCAAACGGGATAATAAAAGAAAATAGTAATTTTGTATTGTCGTCCAAACGAATCTGATAATAGTATTTTATCAAGTCGATCTTAGAGACGAACTTCGCTTGTCCAATGCTGTCGAGTAGTTGGGTCTATGAGTGGCAATAGGTAATTGTCGGTCACATTAATTGAACTCAACTTTTGATAGTTCGTACACATGCTGAAAGATCAGTCTGGTTTTTTCCTGTGCAAGCATGGAGAACTGTAAGGGCTAGAGCTTTGTTTGGCTAATCTGTTTTGCAACAAATTATTCACATTTTTTCTCATAACTTCTCGGTGATACGGCGACAGTCGATAAGTGCGTTGTTTGAATGGTCTTTTTGTGGTATTAAGGTGTATCTTATACCTCGTCAAGTTGCTCTATTTCAGGACCTCTGAGACAGTATCAGGGAAACTTTTAATCAATCAGCTTAATTCCTCTTGCTGCTCCTTATTCAAATGCATTAATTTCTCTTCTGAGTTCCTAATGTAGGATGAATTCTTCACTTTACTTATACCCCTACCTCATCTCCGTCGTTGTCTTCCTTGGAGAGCATGGTTTGCGCCATACATACCTGTGAAGCTTCGGTTTCGTTTTCACTTAAGTATGGTTTCAATAAGTTAACGTGTACCTTCCTTTGACTTTTTCTTCTTCTTGGTGTTTTGCTAACGTAGGTATGGTCACTGATCTTCTCCAAATCCGGAATTGTCCTTAAAACTAGTTGGTGAGTGGGGATCCCCTTATCCTTAAGAAAACCAACACCTGTTGTCCTACCGCAAACTGTCTGTTGCTACTTTTCATATCAAGCATTTTCTTTTTTTTCCCATAACTTCTCGGTGATACTGCGACAGTCGATAAGTGCGTTGTTCTGTGGTATTCAGGTGTATCTCATGCATCATCAAGTTGCTTCATTTTGGGACCTCTGAGACAGTATCAGAGAAACTTTTAATCAATCAGCTTAATTCCTCTTGTTGCTCCTTATTCAAATGCATTAATTTCTCTTCTAAGTTCCTAATGTAGGATGAATTCTTCACTTTTCTTATACCTCTACCTCATATCCGTCGTTGTCTTGCTTGGAGAGCATGGTTTGCGCCATACATACCTGTGAAGCTTCGGTTTCGTTTTTACTTAAGTATGGATTCAATAAGTTAACGTGTACCTTCCTTTGACTTTTTCTTCTTCCTGGTGTTTGGTAACGTAGGTATGGTCACTGATTTTTTCCAAATCCGAAATTGTCCTTATAACTTGGTGAGTGGGAATCCCCTTATCAGTAAGAAAACCAACACCTGTTGTCCTACTGCAAACTGTCTGTTGTTACTTTTCATATAAAGCCTTTCCTTCATTTTTCCATGGCTCGTTTTCAGGTTTTCGAAAGAAAATTTTCTTATCTCGCCGATCCTTTTCCTAAAATTCTTAACATGTTCTCCATACATTTCCTCTCCATCTTTTTTTTCTGCAAACATTTCAATCGGTCCTATTACTTCTCATCCAAATACCATCTCGTTCGAGCTATATCCAATGCTTTCTTGATAAGCATGGCCTGCCTCAAATAACATTAAAAGTAGTCCGATATCCCATTTATTTCCTGTTTCATTGCAGTACTTTATAAACATACACTTTAGGGTTTGATAAATCCTCTCTGATACACCTCTCTAGATGATAGGCAGTAGACAGTTGTTGTCTCACATCCAATAGTCTCATCACGTCATGAAACAGGTTTGATGGGAAATTTGTTCCTCAATCATTCTGAAGGATTTCTGGAATACCAAACCTGGTAAAAAATTTTAGTAACTTTTCTGTGATTACTTTGACACTGATGTTCCTGATGGGTATGGCTTCTGGGTATCTTGTCACTGGACACATCAAAGTTAATATACCCTCGTTGCCTTTCATCGTTCTCGGTAACTGTCCCACAATATCGATCATTACCTTACTAAAGAGTTCTCCATGCACTTCAAGCGGGTGTAAGGGAAATTTCTTGATGTACCCATTAGACTTTCCAGCGATCTGACAAACGTGACATGCACGGCAAAATTTTCGCACATTCTTATGCATGTCAGGCCAGAAAAAGTGTCTCATAATCTTCTCCGTTGTCTCTCTTTTTCTCATGTGTCCCTTCTCATGTGCTACGGTGATGCGAGAATCACTATCTGACTGTATATGCCCTATTCGGCATTCCTAGGGATATTGGCGGGTCTATACTTCCTCATAAGCAACTCATCCATGAGGTAATAACAGTTAGGAGACTGCTGCACCTCAGTATCATCCACCACACGGTACAATAATTGCGTTAATGTCGCATCCTTCCATTGCAATCCAATCAGATCTTTTACGACTCACTTGTCCTACTTCTAATGCTGAGTTTTCTATTTCTTCCAAGTCCATTGCTTCCTTGTTTTCCTGTTCATTCGTCTGTCATTCCTCTTCTCTCGGGCTCTCTCTAGAGTTCTCCTCTTGCATGCTATCATGGGATAACTCTTCTTTCGTAAACAAATCTTCCAAGTTCATCGTTCCTTAGGTTTATCTGTCTTCTTCCGCAGCCACTTTCTTCGTCATACTCCTAGTTGTCACACAACTAGGAAACAAATACAGGTAGTCCTTCTCGAGTTCAGTCATAGGACTATACTTCAGTGGTTTCTCTGTTACAATAAGACAAGGCACAAACGGGGCTTCACCAACCTCATTTCCCAGTAGGACTCTTGCTCCTTCGACAGCCAATGAATCCTTTACCATAAAATCAAAATCCCCTGTCACCAACTTGCATGGCAGTTTCAAGCAGCAAATAGGAGTAACTTCCTCACCTCCTATTCCCTTCAAAATGACAAAATCTCCTGAGAGAAACTGTTCAACCATTGGGAGTACGACTCGCGTCACCACACCATAATTACATCACGTTTTGAGCAATATCTTGACCAGGATCTGCTTGCTCCCATCCAGAACGGCTAACATACCTACATATATATACAGTTTAAAGGCATCAACGCTGTTTGGAGTTGTCCTGTTTGTTGTGTAAACATTAGCTACTTTATTTTTCTTGTCGACCTTTCCCGTTTGTTTCTTTGTCCTCGTATTCTGTGGAGTTGAGTTACCCATAATTACTTGGACGACTGCTTTCAGTTGGTTCGCCCAACATTACTTATTGATATGGCACTTTTTGCCACACTTAAGACAGACAACATTAATCTTCTGCTCGTCTTTCACAAAACCTGAAGGCGGATGATATGGCGGTTGTTGTTGTGGTACCATTTCATTCTGCACATTCTGTTTTGGAATAGTACCAGTGGTACTTCCGCTGAAACTAATGAACTTATTCCCATAGTTATTACTGAATTGGCTTCCATGGTTCGCCGAATACTTGACACATGGTCGGAACTATGATTGAAACTTCATATCTGAGAAGGGTTTACAACTCGTAATATTATAATCTTCACTCAGCGAAGAGGCTCTATCAAGTTTCTTCCCGGCTTTCTTTCAAATAGGTTCGAATATGTTCAAGAATTCCTTGTAAATATTGTTCCAGCAGTATCAGTTCTAAATCAGCCATCTGTCTCACTTTGGCAGCCTCCATCTACCTCTTAAAACAATGTCCTACCTTGTATGGGTAATCCAGGAAAGTCCTTTTCTCATCCTTCCACAAACTTCAGAAACATTTTTTATAATATTCATGGGTCATCTGATACACTTGCAGCACACTCCTCCTAATTTCTTGATATTCCTTGAGACAAAGTAAGATACACACTGCGTCCTTTTCCAATAAGGATACTTAGCAATAATACAAGCCATTTATCCTCTGGCCATTTCATTGTCGACATGACTGTTTCAAAATGATCGAAGAACTCGTCAAAAGCTTCTTCCGTGAATTTCGGGATTAACCTCTGCACCTTCGCTGCATCAAACACGGGATCATGCATAGCAACGATCCTACCTATGTGAGTTGACGACAATCTTGCACGAACATTCAACAGTTCCAATTCCCTTGTATGTCTTGCAATTTCTCTTGCCTCTTCTCTCACTCTTTCTTCCCGTTCCTCCCGTTCTGCCATCATCTTAATTTTAAACAAAATATCTTCCATTGCAACTCGTCTAATCTCAGCCCCTACATTCATTTTTTCTTTTATTCCTTCAAATTGTGAGTTATCTGATATTTGCTTCTCAACGAAATCTTCTTCAGCCTTCTCCAAAAGGTCGCGAACTGCTGTAGTATCTTCTTCTGGCAACTTTCCTGAGTTCATCAATGCTTCTAAGGCTAAGACACTTGATTTGGGCTTTAATCATCCCACCAGTTGCATGGTCACCACATGCCATTAAAATAGCGAGCCACTGAGATATAGTTACATCAGCTTCTGACAAGTCCTGAACAATTAGGTTTTCCGAAAACTCCTGTGCATTTAATTGAGCCATCTTGTACTTTACAATTGATCACACCTCTTAAAACAATATATCATAACAATACACGGTGTCCTAACAACACTAAACTGGTCAAACCTGTAAACAAAATACAGCCCTGTTATCACCAATATCTAAAACAGACTCGCTTGATCCTGGGTTTAGGCAGCAAGA
>NC_090732.1:66624628-66632128 GCF_036898095.1 Palaemon carinicauda
GTGTATTAATTTCTTATTCCTGATCTAGATATTAATCTTTGGCACCGTCGTTCAATTAGTTCATTATGCATGTTGTATTAGATTTTTCATAACACTGACCATCCTTTACATTAAGATCTTCTTGGACAATTTCATCCTGTTCGTAATACTAGGCAGGCAGTTAATTCTAATAGCCAGGCCTTCTCCATCATGAGGACCAATACTACACAGTATTCTAGAAGTTTTATTTCAACTGTGACCAAGTTGTGAAATGATCTTCCTAATCGTGGAGTTGAATCAGTGGAGATTCAAAAGTTCAGAGTTGCAGCATATGTTTTTATGTTGAACAGGCTAACATAAGTCTTTTCATAGTTTATATAAGACATATCTGTTTACGTTGTTACTGTTCTTAGAATGATTTATTGTTAATTTGCTCTCATAATTTATTTATTTCCTTATTTACTTTCCTCACTGGGCAATTTTACCCTAATGGAGCCCTTGGGCTTATAGCACCTTGCCTTTCCAACTAGGGTTGTAGCTTGGATAGTAATAATGTATATATATATATATATATATATATATATATATATATATATATATATATATATATATGTATATATATATATATATATATATATATATATTTATTTATTTATATTTATATATATATATATATATATATATATATATATATATATATATATATATATATATATATATATATATATATATATGTGTGTGTGTGTGTGTGTGTGTGTGTATATGTATATATATATTGCTAATTGAAGAGCATTTTCAAGACCTTGATTTTTTGTAACTAATGCAGTATTTAGTCTATGGAATAAATCTCTATTTGTGAGATTTTCCTTTTCATGTCATATCACCATGATATAAAACAAAAAACAAATAATATGAATATCCATTAAAACATTAGATGATTGTCTCCTATAATATAAAAATCAGACGAAATTAAAAATATAAAAGGCGGTGAAAAATTAAAGATAAAATTGAAACTAAAAACCAATAGATGGATATAATAAATCGCAAGTAAAAACATTACAGGCTAAGAAATCTGATAGCCCTAACTTGATGGATATTGGAATGAGTTTGTAGCCGAGAATTAATATTGTTGGTATTTTATTTTGGTACATTTATCAAGTAGTCTTACCGGTATTTTATGATACATTTTGTGTAAAAATTATAATTGGTCACAAGAAATTCGTTCAAAAAAAAAAAGAAAAAAAATAATTTTGGTGTTTTTTCAATTTGCTGTCCCCTGTGGCCGCGGGGGCATAAAAACAATTAGAATAGCGCCAACGTTATCCCTGTGTGTCGTAAGAGGCGACTAAAAGGGACGGGACGAGGGGTCTGGGAACCACCTCTCTTGTATATAATCCTGCGAGATGTCAACAAAGAGATGGAGCTTGGGGGAGAGTGACTGCTCCCCGCACTCTAGTTTTGGGGTGTTTGAATGTGTGTGGATATAGTACGATAGAGAATAAAAGATGTGAGATTGGGAATATGTTTAGGAATAGAAGGATGGATGTATTGGCCTTGTGTGAGACAAAGATGAAAGGAAAGGGTGAAGTGATGTTTGGTGAAATGTCTGGTAGAGTGTCTGGGATTGAAAGGGGAAGAGCGAGGGAAGGTGTGGCTTTATTCCTGAGTGAATGGATGACAGGTAAAGTAGTGGAATGAAAGGAGATATCATCTAGGTTAATGTGGGTAAGGGTTAGGTTGTGTAGGGAATGTTAGGCGTTTGTCAGTGCTTATGGGCCAGGTAGTGAGAAAAGTGAAGAAGAGCGGAATGAGTTCTGGAATGAATTAACTAGGTGTGTAGAAGGACTAGGTAGAAGGAATTATGTAGTTGTCATGGGTGACTTAAATGCTAGAGTGGGCGCTGGAGAGGTAGAAGGTGTCATTGGGAAGTATGGCGTACCAGGTGAAAATGAGAGTGGTGAGAGACTGGTAGATATGTGTGTTGAACAAGAGATGGTAATAAGTGCTAGCTTTTTCAAAAAGAAAGATAAAAACAAGTATACATGGGTAAAAGTGGCATATGGAAGAGTAGTAGAAAGGGCATTAATGAATTATGTGTTGATAACTAAAAGAATGTTTGGAAGATTGAAAGACGTGCACGTGTTTAGGGGTATGGCTAACGGTATGTCTGATCATTTTTCGGTGGAATGAAAATTAGTTGTAGCAAAAGAGTGGGGGAATAGAGTAGGTGGATGTAAAAGGGAGCTAGTGAGGGTTGAAGAGCTAATAAAACTGGGGGTAAAAAGTAAATATCAGGAAAGGTTGAAAATGGCATATGACGAAGTGAGAGTAAGAGAAACTGGTAATTTAGAGGAGTGGAAGTTAGTAAAAGAAAACTTTGTTGCGATTGCAAGTGATGTGTGTGGCAAGAAGGTTGTTGGAGGCAGCATGAGGAAGGGCAGTGAATGGTGGAATGAAGGAGTGAAGGTAAAAGTGGAAGAGAAAAAGAGGGCTTTTGAAGAATGACTGCAGAGTAATAGTATAGAGAAGTATGAAAAATATAGAGAGAAAAAGGTGGAAGTAAAGCGCAAGGTACGTGAGGCAAAGAGGGCAGCTGATCTGAGGTGGGGTCAGGGATTGGGTCAGTCATATGAAGAGAATAAGAAGAAGTTTTGGAAAGAAGTGAAGAGAGTAAGGTAGGCTGGCGCAAGAATTGAAGAGACAGTGAGAGAGAGAAATGGAAGGTTGTTAAAAGGAGAGGAGGCAAGGAAAAGGTGGGCGGAATATTTTGAAAGTTTGCTGAATGTTGAGGATAATAGGGACGCAGATATAATTGCTGTTCCAGGTGTTGAGGTGCCAGTGATGGGAGATGAGAATGAGAGAGAGATTACAATAGAGGAAGTGAGGAGAGCACTAGATGAAACGAGAGTAGGAAAAGCATCTGGTATGGATGGTGTGAGAGCTGAGATGTTGAAGGAAGGGGGTGTGACTGTACTTGAATGGTTGGTGAGATTGTTTAATATGTGTTTTGTGATGTCAATGGTACCAGTAGATTGGGTTTGTGCTTGTATTGTACCACTATATAAGGGTAAGGGAGATGTGCATGAGTGTTGTAATTCAAGGGGTATTAGTTTGTTGAGTGTAGTTGGAAAAGTGTATGGTAGAGTAATGATTAATAGGATTAAGGATGAAACAGAGAATGCAATCTTAGAAGTACAGGGTGGTTTTAGAAGAGGTAGGGGTTGTATGAATCAGATTTTTACAGTTAGGCAGATATGTGAGAAATATTTAGCAAAAGGTAAGGAGGTGTATGTTGCATTAATGGATCTGGAGAAAGCGTATGATAGAGTTGATAGGGAAGCAATGTGGAATGTGCTGAGGTTATATGAAGTTGGTGGAAGGTTGTTGCAAGCAATGAAAAGTTTCTATAAAGGTAGTAAAGCATGTGTTAGAATAGGAAATGGAGTGAGTGATTGGTTTCCGGTGAGAGTGGGGCTGAGACAAGGATGTTTGATGTCACCGTGGTTGTTTAACTTGTATGTTGATGGAGTGGTGAGAGAGGTGAATGCTCGAGTGCTTGGACGAGGATTAAAACTGGTAGATGAGAATGACCATGAATGGAAGGTAAATCAATTGTTGTTTGCAGATGATACTCTACTGGTTGCAGATACAGAAGAGAAGCTTGACCGACTAGTGACAGAATTTGGATGAGTGTGAGAGAGGAGGAAGTTGAGAGTTAATGTGGGTAAGAGTAAGGTTATGAGATGTACGAGAAGGGAAGGTGGTGCAAGGTTGAATGTCATGTTGAATGGAGAGTTACTTGAGGAGGTGGATCAGTTTAATGACTTGGGGTCTGTTGTTGCAGCAAATGGTGGAGTGGAAGCAGATGTACGTCAGAGAGTGAATGAAGGTTGCAAAGTGTTGGGGGCAGTTAAGGGAGTAGTAAAAAATAGAGGGTTGGGCATGAATGTAAAGAGAGTTCTATATGAGAAAGTGATTGTACCAACTGTGATGTATGGATCGGAGTTGTGGGGAATGAAAGTGATGGAGAGACAAAAATTGAATGTGTTTGAGATGAAGTGTCTGAGGAGTATGGCTGGTGTATCTCGAGTATATAGGGTTAGGAACGAAGTGGTGAGGGTGAGAACGGGTGTAAGAAATGAGTTAGCAGCTAGAGTGGATAGGAATGTGTTGAGGTTGTTTGGCTATGTTGAGGGAATGGAAAATGGCTGTTTGCTAAAGAAGGTGATGAATGCAAGAGTTGATGGGAGAAGTACAAGAGGAAGGCCAAGGTTTGGGTCGATGGATGGAGTGAAGAAAGCGCTGGGTGATACGAGGATAGATGTGAGAGAGGCAAGAGAGCGTGCTAGAAATAGGAATGGATGGCGAGCGATTGTGACGCAATTCCGGTAGGCCCTGCTGTTTCCTCCGGTGCCTTAGATGAGTGCGGAGGTAGCAGCAGTAGGGGATTTAGCATTATGAAGCTTCATCTGTGGTGGATAACGGGGGAGGGTGGGCTGTGGCAGCCTAGCAGTACCAGCTGAACTCTGTTTTTGTCAGGCTGGGAGGAACGTAGAAAGTAGAGGTCCCCTTTTTGTTTTTGTTTCATTTGTTGATGTCGGCTACCCCCAAAATTGGGGGAAGTTCCTTGGTATATGTATGTATGTATGTACAATCTTCTGTCAGATTCCAGGAAATCGCACCCAAGGATGTTTCCTCGTATATATATATATATATATATATATATATATATATATATATATATATATATATATATATAATTTATATATATATATATATATATATATATATATATATATATATATATATATATATATATATATATATATATGTATATATATATATATATATATATATATATATATATATATATATATATATATATATATATATATAAATATAAATATATATTTATATATACATATATATATATATATTTATATATATAATTTATATATATATATATATATATATATATATATATATATATATATATATATATATATATATATATATATATTTATATATATATATATATATGTATATATATATATATATATATATATATATAGATATATATATATATATATATATATATATATATATATATATATATATATATATATATATATATATATATATATATATATATACATATATATCGGGGACGCTCCAGACATGCCACCGACAGTGCCTTTCCATTGTTTAACACCCCCCCCCCCCGACCCCCGTAAAAACACGCTCCTAAGTCCCTGTATCATCATCACCAACATCAGAAGTTGCTAGTTCACTTCAGGACACAGCCCTCAGACATTTCCTTCCACTCCCGTCTGTTAATGGTATTTCTATGTCAGACTATACTCATAAATTTCCTAGTTCACCAATCCACCTTCTTGCATTCTTTCTCCTACTCTGTTTGTAATCTCTATTCCTATTGTCCATATATTATATGTCATTCTTATTCCATGACTGGCCCACGTTCATTTCTTTTTCATACTTGCTGTTAGAATATCATTTACTTCCGTTTTTTCTCGTATCCACGTTGACCTTTTTCTGTCGCCTGGTGTTATTTTTATCATTATTCCTTCCTTAGCTCTTTACAATGTAACTAACTTATGTTCTAAGGCTGTAGTAATACTCCAAGTTTCTTATGCCCAAGTTAATATTAGTTGGATCAGATTAAATAGTTTTCTTTTTAGGGAGAACGGCATTTTACATTTCATAATCTAATTTGATTTACCAAACGCTCTCTATCCTATGCTTATCTTTCTTTTGGTTTCCGTGTTATGTCCTAGGTAAGCATTCACTCTCTGAAGTATATTGTGACGGGCCGGAGAGGGTTGTGAACTCAAAGGCAGGAAGCAATCAACTGAGTTGTTTATTAAGGAACACTCTCCTTTATATACAAAACCTCAAGGCAACAGGACATAACATGTTCGAGAGACAGACAATGTTACAGAGCAAAACCGGACACATGATCATTCAGGTTCTTTTTAGTGCGAGGGAAGAGCGCAGATACAAGCATAATATATACAAAATAATTATGTACAATTGTGTGACACACGGCTGGTACATGGCTCCCCCCCCCCTTAAAAATGACATACTGTATATGTTAAATAGGGCGCCCTGATCTAGAGAGGCGAACTGTAGGCGGGTCATCTGGTAGAAGATAAGAAGGTTTTAGACGATCAATGGAGACCCAGTCTTCTTTGCCCCGAATGTTTAGTAGGAATGCTTTCGGACTGCGTCGGATCACAAGGAAAGGGGTAGTGATCCGGTTCTGTTTGCATGTTCAGGCGCCTGTAATCCCCGCACGGACGGAGGGAGCCGTCTTTCTTCAGAACGATGTGTAAGGGTGACGACCATGGGCTGGAGGTCTTTTGGCAAAGGCCCATTTCCTCCATTTCGGCGAACGTCTGTTTGGCGGCTGCCAATCGTTCCGGTGCCAGACGTCTGAATTTTGCGAAGACTGGGGGTCCCGTCGTCTTGATATGGTGATAAATACCGTGCTTGGCAGGAACCGTGGGCGTTTGGCGAAGTTCTGGACGGAAAACTTCCGTGTACGACGTGAGGAGGTGGGCGTAGGCATCCGTGGGTGCGCTGATATGGAGAGCGAGGTTAGAGGGGGCGGGTTGAAGAGGTTTCAACAGGTACGAGTCTGCGTTAACCAATCGTCGGTGGGCGACATCGACCAAAAGGTGGAAATGCGAGAGGAATTCCGCACCGAGAATTGGCATTGTGACGTCAGCAACGAGAAACTTCCAATTGAATTTGCCGTTTCCGAACGATAATGTGAGGTTCTCGTAACCGTAGGTGGGTATCGCAGATCCGTTGGCAGCTACCAAGCGGACGTCGGCAGATGTAGACAGACTACGTCGTGCCTTGAAGAGTTTCCTTGGCAAAAGAGAACGACAAGCACCCGTGTCTACCAAAAATCGCACGCCCGATCCTGCATCCTGTAAAAAAAAAAAGATTAGAAACACGGGAGGCCACCGCCACAAGCGATGGCCTACTTACATGTTTTTTGGCCACTGACAATCCTTGGCACATTTCTTCACGGTTGCCCCGAATCTGAAGTGGTAGTAGCAAAACTGCGGCGGATGGGAGGTAGTAAGTGGCTGTAGAAGTCGTTCGTTGGGGCGCGAGCGATTGGTGGGTGGTGGGCGGCTTTGTCGCTGCTTTGGCACGTCACGGGGTAGGCGTGTATGTCCTACGGCATTCGTGTCAGCTTCGTTGACGTTGAATAGGCATCCTCTTCGTCAGAGGTGGAGGCGTTGATGGAGGTCTTGAAGTGGCTGTCCATAAGGGCGTCGGCTTTGGTCATCAAGTCCTTTATGGGTAAACTATCGACATAGGGTATGGCAGCGTGTACAGGTTCGGGTAAACGGCGTATCCAAAGGGCATGGAGTAGGTTCACCTCACGAGGAGAGCCGTCTGCGGCAGGTTGAAGGCGAGCGATACTGGTCATTTCCCTGAGGGCAAGCGAAGCCCTTTGGTCCCCCAACGGTTGTTGCGAGAGCT
>NC_090732.1:66639628-66641897 GCF_036898095.1 Palaemon carinicauda
TCGTACGGGGACACGTACAGGGGCAACTTCTTGTTGTCTTTCGTCGCAAAGAGGTCTATCTGCAGTTCTGGGACTTGTTCAGAATGAAGGAGAATGATCCTGCGTCTAAGGACCATTCCGACTCTATCGGTGTGAACCTGGATAGAGCATCCGCTGTCACATTGCGGACTCCTTGAAGGTGAACTGCCGACAGGTACCACTTCTTCTTTTCCGCCAATCGGAAGATGGCCAACATCACCTGGTTGAGAGGTGGTGACCTCGATCCTTGTCGATTCAAGCATCTCACAACTACCTCGCTGTCCAGCACCAACCTTATGTGGATCGAGTGACGCGGGGAGACTTTCTTTAAGGTAAGGAACACTGCCATAGCTTCTAGAAAGTTTATGTGAAAGGTCTTGAATAGCTTGGACCAAGTCCCCTGGACTTTTTTCCGATGAGTGACCTCCCCGTCCCTCCTTCGAGGTGTCTGAGTGAATCGTCACCGACGGGGGAGGTGGCTGAAGAAGAACCGACTTCTTTAGATGTCTGGCTTGGGACCAAGGCCTGAGAAGAGTACGTAGCCGAAGCAGAACTGGTCTTCTCAGATCTCTTCGCGAGTATGATGCATAACTTCTCCAAACTCCGGTTGCATCCTTTAGCTGTGCTCTTAGCACTGGGTCTGTCACCGAAGCAAACTGGAGAGAGCCCAGTACCCTCTCCTGTTCGCGTCTTGATATCCTTTCGGAATCTAGAAGTCTCTTGACAGAACCCGCTATCTCCTTCCTTTTCTTTGCCGGGATGGAGAAACGATGTGACATTAAGTCCCAGTGGATTCCCAGCCACTAGAATTTTTGAGATGGAGAAAGTCGAGACTTTTTTCTGTTGATCTTGAAGCCTAGATACTCTAGGAACTGGATCACTTGACTGGAAGCTTGCAAGCATTCTGTCTCGGATGCTGCCCACACCAGCCAGTCGTCCAGGTAGGCTACTACCTGAATTCCCTTTAGGCGTAATTGTTTGAGAGCTACGATTGCAAGCTTCGTGAAAATCTTTGGGGCTATATTTAGCCCGAATGGCATGGCTCTGAAGGCGTATAGTCTTCGTTGTAGCTTGAACCCTAGGTAGGGGGAGAGTCGACGGTTGATTGGAACGTGCCAATAGGCGTCTGACAAGTCTGTGGAGACGGAATATGCCCTCTTGGGCAGTAAGGTCCTTATGTGTTGCAGTGTTAGCATCTTGAATTTGCAGTTCACTATGAACTTGTTGAGTGGCAACAAGTCCAGAATGACTCTGAGCTTTTCCGAGTCTTTCTTAGGAACACAAAAAAGCCTCCCTTGGAATTTGATGGACTTCACCCTTCGGATCACATTTTTCTCCAACAGTTCTTGAACGTACTCCTCCAGAACGGGGGTGGAGTGTTGGAAAAAACCGAGGGTACGGGGGTGGAGTGCTGTACCAGCTCCAGCCCAGTCCGTTCTTGAGTAGGCTGTGGGCCCAGGGATCGAAGGTCCACCGATCCCGAAAATTCTGAAGTCTCCCTCCTACCGGCATCATCTCACTTGGACTGCCGTCCTGAGGTCTTGCCTTCCTGACCGCGACCGCCCCTGAATCCCCTTCCCCTTGAGGGGCGCCTAGATGAGCCTCTGGCTGCTCCTCTAGGCTTTGCTCGAAAGGAAGTAGACTGTCCTTCGAACGTTGGGGTGAACACCGTGGACTGTGTCGACACGGCCTGGGGTACCCACTGGAAAGTGATCGGGGTTTGTGCCACCATCTGGGGCACTGAAGGTATCGGCAACTGCTGTTGCTGTTACTGTTCAACTGGCTTGACTGGCCGAGACGGTAGCCTAGGCCTTTTAGTCTTCCTTTTCGGTTGGGGACCCTCATCCGTGGAAGACATTCTCTTGACAGACAGGCCCCACTTTTGGAGAAGATTTCTATTCTCCGTGGCGGCCTTATCCACAACTTCTTTGACCAACTCGCTTGGGAAAAGGTCTTTGCCCAAATGTTGGAGGAGATTAGTTTCCTTGGCTCGTGCCTCACCGTAGCCGAGGTGAACACGAACTCCCTACAAGCTCTCCTCGCCCTGACGAAGCTGTAAAGATCCTTCGTCACTGTGGCCAGATGAATCTTGGCCACTACCATGAACATTTCATGGACCTTGGGGTCACCTGCCATCGTCTCAAGAGTGGTCTGAAGAGACATTGAGGCAGCCAGTCTTTCTTTTGTCTCGAGCTCTCTCCGCAAAAGAAAGTCAGACAGCTTAGGGAGGTTCTCACCGAACTGACGTCCG
>NC_090732.1:66642397-66657397 GCF_036898095.1 Palaemon carinicauda
ATGGAGCGATGGATAATTCGTAGGACTGCAAACAAGGAAGGAACATCAGATACTGACAACAGTGTCTCAGAAACAACTGATGAGATTCCTTCCGAACTACCATCTACCAGTTCTACTTCAAATATAGATAAAAGGCAAGACAAACGTAAGGGTAAGACCTCCCAGTATGACCAATCATCCAAACCTAAACTTCGGAAATATCAAGCAGAATTTATAAAATTCGGATTCACTAGTTTTACCATTGATAAGATGCAGTACCCCCAATGTGTTATGTGCTCAGAAGTACTTGCAAATGAAAGCTTAAAGCCTGTGAAAATGAAAAGGCATTTGCAAAGCAAGCATCCTTCTCATGCTGATAAACCAATAGAATTTTTCCGTCGAAAGGAGGGAGAGTTGCAGGGTCAAAAACAAGTGCTAGCTCAGAAAATCACCACCTCTGCCAAAGCTCAGATGGCATCATTTGAGGTAGCATACCTAATTGCACAGTCCAAGCAGCCACATACCATTGGGGAAACCCTCATGAAACCTGGTGCAGTGACTATGAGTCGGATTATGCATGGTAATAAGATGGCCCGTGAGCTGGAAACAGTCCCGCTGTCTAACGACACCATTACTCGACGAATTAATGACATTTCAAATGACATTAAGTGTCAGCTGATTGAGAGGGTTAAGGGAAAGAAGTATGCTTTGCAGCTAGATGAGTCGACAGACATATCAAATTCTGCACAATTACTTGCATTCATTAGATACAGTTTTGGTGGAAAACTGCAAGAAGACATGCTTTTTTGCACTGTACTAGAGGGGACCTGTACAGGTAGTGACATTTTCACAAAGCTAGACACCAAAATACAAAAGGAGGGCTTGTCTTGGGACCAGTGTGTTGGTGTGTGCACAGACGGTGCTGGGGCAATGTTGGGTAAGAGGAAAGGACTTAAAGCAAAAGTTTTACAAGTGGCACCTCACATAAATTTTACACATTGTATTATTCACAGGGAAGCTCTTGCTAGCAAAGCACTCAATCCAGAGTTAAGCAGTGTTCTTCAAACTGCGATTAAAATAGTAAATTACATCAAAACACGTCCCATAAATGCCAGGCTGTTCTCCACACTCTGCAATGAGATGGGCTCGGAGCATG
Source organism: Palaemon carinicauda (assembly GCF_036898095.1). Classification (NCBI taxonomy): domain Eukaryota; kingdom Metazoa; phylum Arthropoda; class Malacostraca; order Decapoda; family Palaemonidae; genus Palaemon; species Palaemon carinicauda. Next base: position 66,643,533 of record NC_090732.1, read on the forward strand.
AAGCACTGTTGTTCCACACAGAAGTCAGGTGGCTGTCCCGAGGCAAAGTTCTCAGCCGCTTGTACGAACTACGAGATGAGGTGCGCCTGTTCCTGATCAAATCTGAGTCCCAACTTGCTGACTATCTGACTGACCCTGACTGGTTAGCAAGTCTAGCATATTTGTCTTGTATATTCGAAAGACTTAATCTGCTGAATTTATCACTACAAGGCCCAAACACGAACATCTTGATTCTTTCTGACAAAATTGATGCATTTACAAGGAAGCTGGAACGATGGGCTGTGCGAGTTGATGGGGGCAGTGTTGAAATGTTTCCTGAGGTGGAAGAATTTATGGCGGAGAATGAATTAAGCGTCGATAACGTGAAGGTAATGATCACGACTCACCTACAAGGTCTTGTGGACCACTTCAAGAAATACTTCCCAAAAGAGACAACCCCACAACAATATGACTGGATACGGCAACCATTCACTGCTACAGGGGATCACTTATCATCCGACATGGAGGATGAGCTGCTGGAGCTCTCCAGTGATCGGACTTTACAGGCATCGTTTGGCTCAACCACACTGGATGAGTTCTGGATTTCAATTGCAAGGGAATATCCACGATTATCCATGGCAGCAATGGATGTATTACTTCCTTTTGGATCAACCTATTTATGTGAAAAGACTTTTTCGGCACTGACTTATATAAAAAACAAATACCGATCAAGACTCAGGGTGGAGGATGATCTCCGAGTTGCCATCTCTGGTATCAAACCCAGGATGGAGTTACTGTGCTAAAAAAAGTAGGCCCATGTATCTCACTAATTGATGTTAGTTATTCATGATAAACTTAGGCCTGTGTAAATACTGTTTTCACTGTGGAATAGGGATATAATTAACTAATCACTGCTAGTGGAGCCCCATAGTTGGGCCTAAATATTGATCATTGTCATTAAACTTCCATGAATATTGTACTTTTATTTTAACAGTTACTAAATAAGTAATTATTTCACAAGAAATTCATACAGTTCTTCTAAAGCCAAAAAAAAAAGAAAAAAAAAATATTATCTCAGACATAATTTCCAAAATTTTCCAAAATATTGATTTTGAAACCAAAAGGGTATGAAATAGCTTTGAGTCTACTGGATGTTTGTGTGGGTATACTGTCTCATATGAGAATTATAGATCATTAGCTGATTTTAGGTTTCAGCAAATTTGTAATATCAGCACCCAAGTCAAACGCTATAATTATTTTGTTAATCATTTTAAGCCCAGCCTGAATATCTAAATTTTGGTATAAAGATACCAGTAATTTTTTCTTTATTGTGCTAAAGTTTACAAACACTGACATAATTTATGCTATCTGCAGTAGCTTTCTTCAACAAAGGTATAATTCTAATTTCATACTTATTTTTTTCTCTTGAAGCAGTTAACAAAGTGTGAGTGCCTGTACGGATTTAACATTAATTCTATAAATTTAAATAGACTGTATTGCTTTGCCTATTTTGTCTTTAAAGATTGTGATTTTTTCTACAAGTAATAAATTAGTTAACTCTATAATGCGTATATTTTTTGCATTTATCTTATCATGTTTGTTGTTATTATGTTCTTATGATTCGGGGCATAGGCATGTACTGTGTGTGTGTGTGTGTATGTGTGTGTGTCAGAAGCACTTCGGGGAAAGGCGAGGGTCACATGCCTCTAGCAATATCGTTTGGGGGGTCGCGGGCTGAAAAGTTTGAGAACCACTGCTATACATCACTGATGTCCCCACCATCATTCCATAAGTCCTGTTAGGAAATTATCCGATGTAGTTGCAGAGCAGGGAAGTTAAAATGCACAGGTGCATGTAATAGTATAGACGACATAAAAGTGAGTACGAACAAGGGATGCCTAGGTGATGGTCATTTCAAATATTTATGTCATTGATTCATTTCTAATGTCATAGGGAGATGAACTTTCATCTAGTTTAATTATCATATCATATCAAAATTCAACAATTCATTTCAACGACAGAATTGGCCCTCGTCCACCAAATATCTCTGGATCCCTACCTAGATATAGGTGTTAATATTATGTGATGCTTGTACATTTATGTATATGAACTATTGTTTGAGATTGGAGCAATAATATTATAATAATGATAAATGATCATATCTGAACTAAGGATATGGTTAAACTATATAAGACATTTGATATCTAAAAAAAAACTTTAGATTTTTCATACAACCACTTCACCAACTTAGTAAGACTATGTTTTTCACTCTTCTTTTAAGTAATACAATAGTTGCTTCTCCAAGACAATACACTGAAAGAACAGTTTCCATGTTAAAACTGTGCATGTTTAGACAATAAAACGAACACTGAGATAGTTGGCTTTTCATACACATTCAATCTACATTCTTCATTTATGTTTAATTATTTGTTTAATAAATGTATTTTAAATCTGATACTAGACATTTTGATATACTGAAGATAGCTACTAAAAATAAGATTTTTTTTATTGTAATTGTGAAAAAGTGTGATTTGACTTACTGACCTCGTTTTTTACCTAGTTACTCAAAATTGAGCCCGGCATACCAAAGATTCATATTAGTATGCCAGACTATTGTAGAATCTGCTGTCAAATTACTCTTCCGCAAAAATGTTTCATACATTCACATTTTTCAAAACTTGGGCCTAGTGTAGTACACTACAATTGAATACATTTTTAGTATGGAACCGGAAGTTATTTCTATGATGATGTAAGTACATTTCTTTCCAACATATGATTAAAGCATTATATTCGTATAGGATTTTCATATTCAGGAGTAATGAACAAATTAATCCTTCCGCGTAATATTATATTACATGTCTCGCTAACTCTCGACTTTTTCCAGAACTATAGTAATAATTAAGTCTCGCAACAAATATATGGAATAAGTTTCTGGCGTAGATTAAAGAGAATTGTTTTTTTAATGCTTGATTCCTTGGTGTTTTTTGCTGTATAAGAAGCTTTTTCGATGCACAATTAGAGTCAAAACAAGATTGTTTAGTTGTTATTCAAATAAAAATTACATCAACAAAAAAATGGTTGCTGTTTATTATCATAACTAAAGTTAGCAATATCAGAAATTTCATTTGCAGAAATATTTGTTTTGATCTTACTACGGTAACCACAATCGTCTGTATGTAAATTGGGTTAAAACAATTAGTGATGTATTATTTAGAAAGCAAAACAAGCTAGTATGAGATATTTAGATTAACAAAGCAGACGATGAGAATGATGCTATATTTATTCCTGTAGAATATTTGTTAAAATAGTCTAATAATAAAACCATGCCTATGTAGATCAACAGTATTTCTATATAAATTATGTAGAAAGGAAATATTAGTTGGAATATTTACGGATCTTATTAGTATGTATCAATGCGATTCCAAAAATCAACCATTTTAATGAACAGGGATAACTGTTATTTAATTATTATGCGTTGAAAGTTTTGACTTTATCTCATTATTTTTTTTTTTCAATAGCACAAATTTACATTTGCTTAGAATTTTGGAAATAATTGATATTGAAAAGTTTCTTTCAGATCAATGGGCTTTTATTTTTCTCGACCAAGTGAAAACTGTTCCAATGGTACGAAAAAACAACGAGAAACATATGAAAATAAAACCAATTAATTATTAACCTCGTTTTAGGTACTTTAAAACAAAAACTTTTATCTTTTCTCCCACTCCTCGAATAGCCAGTCGGTATTAGTCTTTTATATCCATCTACTTTGAAAAGAAAAGCTTTTTGTGAAGCAGATTCTCCGAAGAGTTTCCGAAGATCTTCGAAGTCTCGTGTGTGATTAGCCTCATTAAAACTTTCTGTCCTGTCCCAATATTCCTTTTACTCGCTGTATTGTTTATAGAAGATCATCATGAATTAGAAGTCCCTGCTTAAAGCAGACTCAGCTAGTGTCTATTTCGACAAAAAGTACGTACCAGATTTATTCCTCCAATGTTCAATATCAAAAAAGACTTTCTTCATAAAATGTTCAAATGAAAGTAGATGTGGCATGACTTTTTGATGAAAAAAGGAAGACACATGTTACTTTGCGCAGACCGAAACAAGAAAAAGTATACTGGGGACACAATATGCATGGAGAGCTAGATAGTGTTGAAGAAATATGTTCCACAGAAATTTTCCAAGATTGTTCAGCAGTCCCAGTGTAATTACTAAGGAGGAGTAAGGGTAAATATTCGTAACTCGTTGCGGGATAGAATACCTCTTTCACCAACATAGGGTATCTCGACACCCCCCCCCCCCGGAATTAAATTACGGAATTAAATTATGACTGTGAGGGTATATAGAGAAATAAATCTTTTCCATGCAGATTTAGATTATGACCGCGGGGTTTATAGTAAAGTATAACATTTCTGAAGTAGATACCAGTAAATGTAATTTCAATACCTTAAAGTAATACTTAACAACGTTCATCTTGGTAAGGAAAGAACAGACTGTCTAAATACGGTAAGGAGGTCTTCTAGGAAAAGGACACTCCAAAATCAAACCATTGTTCACTGTTCTTTGATAGTGCCATAGCCTTCATACCATGATTTTCCACTGTTTTGGGTTAGCGTTCTCTTTCTTGAGGGTAAACCTGGGCACACTATTCTATCTTATTTCTTTTCCTCTTTTTTATAGTTTATATATGAAAATACTATTTTTATGTTGTTACTGTTCTCGAGATATTTTGTTTTAATTGTTGTTTACTTCTCTTGTAGGTTATTACCTTATTCCTTTTCTTACTGGGCTATTTCCCTTTTGAAGAACTTGGACTTATAGCATCGTGCTTTCCCAGCTAAGGTTGTAGCTTAACAAGTAATAATAATAATAATAATAATAATAATAATAATAATAATAATAATAATAATAATAATAAAACAACACTGACAGTTTCTTACCAGTCGTCATCTATTAATGATATCGCTAATGTTCATCATTAAACCATCATTACCTTAAAGCATATTTGAGCAATGATGTCCAAAAGCATTCAGATCTCATTAGTGTGAACCGATGAGATTCAATTTCAACTATTTTAATCAATAGGGATAGCTGTTAACTAATTATTATGCATCAAAACCTAAGGCTATATCTTATAGACTTTTGGTATAGCAAAGATTTGCATTTGCTTAGGATTTTAGAAATAACTGATATCGAAAAGTTTCTTTCAGATCAATGGGCTTTTTTTTTCTCGACCAAATTAAAACTATTCCATTAGTGGAAAAAATCAAAGCCTCTTTTTTTTTCTTTAATTAAGAAGCATTAAACTTTTTATTATTCCAGTTATTTGAGACAAAAACTAAAGAGCACCACAGAATGTTCAAAACTTAATTAAAATCAGACCCACTCTTACACTATCAAATAATGCTAAGGGCATATTTCTTGTAGTGAGAGACATACATACTAAGCTGTTCTGTACGTGTTTCATACACTGTAATACTATTGATGCTTTTATATCTCTTGCTTTTTCGCACACTGATAATAGAATAACCTATTGAAGCTTGCCATTGCATATTTCACATTGTTTGAATTTTTGTGCCATTGTTTCTCTCAACTATTTGTATATGAAGCTCATTATCCTCATGAATAAAGCCACTTATATTCACCTCACTTCTCTGCTGGTACCAACCGCCACCTTGCCAAATTGGTGACCACCGGAGGATCAGCTCCTCACTAGCCTTAGCCCATCGCTGCCCCTTACCCTTTTTATAATGTAACCCACCAACCCTGACTCCTCAACACACACACCACCTTGATGAAACTGCCGTCTTTTGTCAACAGAGAAGTGGTCCAATGGTTCCAGTATGACAAAGTACAGTTTCACATCAAGGGAGTTAATTGCTTAAGCAGCAAAGCATACTATGTCCTCGCAGTGATCCTAGAGGACATTTTCACGAAAATCTCCAATGAGCTTTGCGACCATAGGGATGCCCCAATAGCATACAAAACCCTCAAAACATAGCTCCTGGAGCTATATTCACTATCGCTAGCTTCCAGTATAGCCAAGTTTTTTCAGCTCTGTCAACATACATTGGGGGACCAAAAGGCTTCGCTAACCCTCAGGAAAATTACCACTATCTATAGCCTGCAACTTGGGCTCTCCTCAGGAATTAGCCTGCTTTGTGTCCTTTCGGTACGACGCCAACCCGAACCTATACATGCCATCATCCACCATATCGATACACTGCCCACGAAGGACCTGATGACCAGTCAAAAACCTTTTGAACAACTACTTCACCATCTTCAAGAATTCCATCAACATCGCCACTCCTGACGAAGACGACAACTATTCATCACTACCAAAGCTGATGTGAATGCTGTAAGAGACAGACACACGCACATGACATGCCGGAGTGGTGACAAAGCCGCCAGCCACCCACATATGCCGCAATTCCTTCATACCCCAACTAACGAACTTTACAGGCACTTACTGACGGCCATTAGGAGCTATGTAACTACCACTCCATATTCATAGGTGCTGCGAAAAAAGGTTTGGTCGGTTGTCAGTGGCCAAAATAATTGTAAGTAGGCCATTGTTTGATGCGGCCTCCCCTGTCGCTAATCTTTTAATTTTTATGTGATGCAGGTATGGGTGTGCAGTTTTTGGTAGACACTGGTGCTTACCATTCCTTTCAACTATTGTCACTTTCCAGAACATGATGTATTTATTCTAAGGATGCTGACGTCCTCCTGATAGTAGCCAACGGATCTGAGATATCCACCCATGGGTACCAAACACCCACACTATCGATTCGGAGCACCAAATACCATTGGAAATTTTTTGTTGCTGACATAACATTGCCACTACTTGGTGAGGATGTTCTCGCCCATTTCCACTTCTTGGTTGATTTGACATATCGACGTTTAGTGAACATACTGTAGACATATGAACATATGAACTCGTTGACACCTCCCTGCTGCCACATGCATCTCTCCTCATATCTACTGATTCCAAGGACGTCACTATTGGTGCAGTACTCATGCATATTGACAATGGCTTGCCCCGCCCATAATCCTTCTTAAATAGAAAACTGTCCAAAACAGAATCTGGCTACAATACTTTCGACAACGCATTCCTAGTGGTGCATTTTTCCGTCAATCATTTTCACCACATTTTAGAAGGTATGACCTTTGTCATTCACTTGTAATACATGCCTCTAGTGCACCCCTTGACTCGATAGTCCAAGGCCTGGTCTGTCCGTCAATGTCGACATCTCCCCATCATGGCTGAATACAACTGTACTCTTCAACATGTCCTTGGAAAATTAATCCTGTTGCCAATGCTCTGATAAGAAACTGTTTGGATATTACTTTCACCTCTCAATTGTGGACATCATTAGCAAATCTTCTGGGCATCACGTTACATCAGACAACTGCCTACAACCCTGCAGCCAACGGAATGGTTGAAAATTTTCATTGAACCCTCAAAGTAACTTTGATGTCCTGCTGCAATGACTCTATCTGGACTCAGTTTCCCTGGGTCTCCTTGGGATTAAGGAGGGACCACTCCTAAGGATGCCCTGGTTGTCTCGGCAGATAAAATGATGTTAGTTGTCCCTGCTGAGTTTTTCCGTCTGCAACCTCCTTTGCCAATCTAATCACATTGTTTGAAAATTTACTCTTTACTTCCAGACTGTTATACGTACGTTAAATTTATGTATATTGTGATACAAAACTTGTGAAAAGGACTTAATTTTTCATGTATGTTGATGTAAAATAAAAATAAAATCCTTTAATTTCATATATGTTAATGTGAAAATAAAACAATTCATTTTATCATATATGTTAATGTAATTTTTTACTGAAGCTATTGTTGTGTTGTGAAAAGAGAGTTCTTGATACTCCTTTCTTGCCAGTAAGAGGATTCGAGAGTGAGACAATGGCATTCCATCAGGTTGTGTAATACTAGTCCTGGATGCTTCTTGTCTGTCAGGAATATTCCAGAGTTCTGGTTCCTTAAATATAAAGAACTAGTGACGAGCGAGAGCAGGGAGAGTAGAATAATACACGGCTGGTGTTTGGAGACATTTTTCAGCTACACCCTTTGTGTTTTTTTTAAAACTAGTGACTACGCACACCAGTGTAATATCTTGAAGAAGATAAAGAAATTTAGAAATACATCTGTTCCAGCGTCAGAAGTTGCGTTCCTACATATCAACCTTTTATATCTGAAACTAAGTAACAGTGTCTGTCTCTCGCTGTATAGAAGTTTGATAAATCAACTCAAGACCTACTTCTCTGTAAGAACTTCCTATGTTATTGACTGGTTTTTGGTGTGCTGGGAGTATTCAGTTGAGCTTATATAATACTGTAAATAATTACGTTAATTATTAGATATAGTTATATTGCATGTTTGTTGGCTATCATTTTCATTTGCTCTTAATATTTGCTATTGTTTGGTAAGCTTTTTTAGTAGATTTGCATAATTTACGTCGTATACAATAGTTGAACTTAACAGATTTGGGGGCCTATGTCCGGAATCTGAATTGTTATTGTTTTTGTAATTCATAGGTAGTTTGTGAAGTAAACCTTTGTTAATTGTATAAAATAGCCAGCAAACATGAAAAAGTTTAATGCATTAGAGTTTGTTGACAATTTTGTGAGGATCCACAAGTTGAGAAGTTAAGTGATCTCAAGAAATCAAACTTAGTGAGTTTAAGCAATCACCTTGAGCTTGATGTTAAAAAATCACTTAAGATGTGTTACATACGATGGATAGGGAATCAATGTGTTCAGATTTACCACCTGTAGAACTTGAGAGACTTAGAATTGAAGCTCGATTAAGAGAAAAAGAGTTAGAAGCTCATGTACTAGAAAAGGAGCTAGAAGCACAAGCTGAGCATGAAAGAAGGGAAGCTGATTCTGATCGTATCAATTAAAAATTGAAGATTAAATAAAGGTTCAAGAAATTAATTGTTAAAAGGAGTTGGAGCCTGAAGAAATTTAGCAGGCTAATTCTAATGATGCAATAATATCTAGGTCAGTCATTTTTAATGAAGATAGGTTGTACCTCCTTTTAATGAAAAGGAGTTAGATGAATATTTTGTTAGTATTGCCAGAAAATCTAAAAAATATATGTGGCCTGAAGAAAATTGGCCTTATATGTTATCAGGTGTTTTGTGTGGTAGGGCACAAAAAGTTTATGTTTCTATTCCTGCGGATGAAGTTGATGATTATAAATTCTTGAAAAATGCTATTTTACAAACCTGTGAATTAACTCCCAAAGCTTATAGGATGAAGTTTAGGAGTTAGAGAAAACAAGATAAGCAGACTTATGTAGAATTTAGTAGAGAACAATCGGATTGGTTTGATAAATGGTGTAAAGCATCAGAGTGTACGGATGATTTTGATAGATTAAGATCAATTATTTCAATTGAACAGGTTAAAAATCGTGATTGTGAAAGTATTAAGGTTTACTTAAATGAGGGAAAGTTATCTACCATCCGTGAACAGTTGTATGTACGGAGGATTATGTACTGGCTCACAAAGATTCTAGGTCTAATGATAAAAGGTTTTTATAGGTCAAAAGACTATAGGGACACAGATAAACATACTAATATTGATGATGTAGATCAAAGGTCTAGTTTCGATTAACATGTCAACTCTCAAAGCAGCAGTTTTAATAGGAATTCTATTACTATAAGTTCTGTAGTATATAATTATTGTAAGAAACCATGTCACACGGTGTCTGAATGTTTTAAATTGAAAAGGAAAGAAGTTAAAACTGTGACACTTGTAACTCTACTAAAGTCTCGTTATAGTGTGCTACCAGTAGAGGTTAACACTATAAATTACCACGTTTTTTACAAGAAGCCTGTTTATTCCAGAGTTTGTTTCAGACCTTTTGATATGGTTTTCCTGCCATATACTTCTAAGGGTTTTGTTGGTGTTGCTGGTGGTTTATTGCACCCTATTTGTATTATATGTGATACTGGTTGTGCCCAGTCACTTATTTTGAGGGAAGTTGTCCCTGTGACTGAGCACTCGCTTATTGGGAGTATTCTCCCGTTCATGGGATTGGTGACCATCTTAGTGTTCCCTTGCATCATATGGATCTTAAATAGGACTGGTTATCAGGGCTTGATGTTGTCGAAATTGTGCTTGGTAATGAGGTTCTATGTTATGATTTGCCTAGTCTGTTTTTTCGAGTAGTGAGATGTATTTGGCAATAAGCAGAGTAATGAGAAACTTGATCTTCATTCTTGTTTTTTTAGGCTAGGCTAACTAGTTTAGCTTTCCGGTCCCGTTAAATTAAAACACTCATGAAGGACCTTAATAATTATGGAGGAGGAAACCCAATTAGTATTTTTTTCCTTTTTTTATAGAGATAACTGATTACTTAGCTCATAAGTTGTCAGTATTTTGTGCAAAGTTAGCAGGAAGAGGTTCTTTTAGCACTTGTTGGAGAATTAGTAATGTTACTTGATTTGGTAAATGTGTTTGTGACAGCTCTAGCATTGCTGGTTACCATCCAATTTCCATAACTCCTATTTCATCTAAAGTTTTAGAATGTCTTTTGGCAAACCCTCTAAATAGGTTTACTGAAGAGAGTAATCTGTTCCCTAGTGTGCAATTTGGATTTTTTAAAGGCCTTGAAGCATGTGATGTCTTTCTGGCCATCATGAATACTGTACAAAAATACCTTGATTGTGGACAGTAGGTTCGTATGGTTAGCCTTGATTTTAGTGCCGCCTTTGACCGTGTAAATCATAAGGTACTTGTTTTCAAAGTTAAACAGTTGGGAAAGAGAGTCTTTTCTTAGCATCATTATCTAACTTGTATGTAATACATTGTAGGGTGCTGTTGATGGGCACCATAATGAGTACAGGAATGTTATATCTGGTGTTCCTCAGTGTAGTGTTCTTTTCCCATTAATTTCCATACTATATACACATGACATATGGTTTCTCCTTGAAAACAATCTCGTTGCATGTGCAGATAAAACTACTTTATTTGCCTGACTTCCATCTACTGAATGTAGATCTGGGGTAGGTGAATCCCTTAATAGAGATCTAGCTAAAATTAGTGCATGGTGCAAAGCTGAACCCTAACAAAACGCAAAGTATGATTGTAAGTAGGTCAAACACGGTGGCTTTTCACCATCTGCATCTTTGTAATAATAATATTACTTTAGCTGTATATGACTCCGTTAAAACTCTAGGTGTGATTCTTGATTGCAAATTTACCCTTGAAAAACACATTCGGTCTATTTCTTCTTCAATTACACAAAAAAATTGGTTTCTTAAGAAAGTTTTTTTTTTTCAGATTTTTTGTGATCAATCTATTCAAAAGAAATGTTTGAATTTTTTCATTCGGCCTTTTGTCGAGTATTGTTCTCCTGTCTAGTTTTTAGCTGCTGAATCTCATCTTCATTTGTTGGACCAAATCTTTCTGTCGATTGGATTTCTTTTTCCTGTTCTTGATATTAATATCTGATATCATCGTTCTGCTACTTCTTTATGCATGTTGCATAAGCTTTTCATAATCCTGAACATTTTTTTGTATTCTGATCTTCAAAGTGACCTAAACTGTGCCATCCTGTAAGCACTACTAGATATGTAATTAATTCTAACAGTTTTGCCTTCTTCGATGTAAGGCACAATACTATACAGTGTTATGGAAGTTCTATTCCAACTGTGGAAAGATTTTGGAATAATCTCTCAGATCAGGCATTTGAATCGGTGGAACTTCAGAAGATCAAAATTGCTACGAATGTTTTTTAGTTGAACAGCCTATCACAAGTCTCTCTTTACGGTTTATATTTGACAGATTTATTTAACGTTGTTACTTATCTTAACATATTTTATATTTATTACTCGTTGTTTCCTTTACAGTTTATGTTTCCTTATTTCTTTTTCTCCCTGGGCTATTTTCTCCGTTGGAACTCTTGGACTTTTTAATAATAATAATAATAATAATAATAATAATAATAATAATAATAATAATAATAATAATAATAATAATACCAGTGACCCATGCTACTCCTTGAAAATTTTTTTTTTTTAAGTTACACTCTATTATTAGAATTCATCTATATTACTTAAGATTTCGATATGTTAGATGCTTCATGACTGATTTGTCATTCTTAAGATTGTGTTCTACGAGTAAGGGAAACTTTTAGTTAATTTCTTTACGGTGTACTCATGATGTATATATCATAACAATGAAATCCGTCTGTGTTGTCCTTTAATCTTTTCCTAAAAGCCTAGGAATTTAGTTTATTTTATTTCTCAAATATTTGCATTTAAACTTTCATCATAGTCGCATTTATCGTGTAGAAAGCTGAACATTTAGGGTAGTTGTTTATAAGTATTTTGTGGAGCAGAATCCGATGCAAATAAATGCAAGTTAATGTCGATGATTTTACAGGTCATTACAAAGAGGGTAAGGATTCATTCGAACGTCAGCATACATGGACATTAGAGCATGTAAGGTAAACGATTACTTTTCTAACATCAATTATTCCTGGAATGTATTATTCGAAAATGTAATGTACCATAAACATAATTCTGTTCTCTGTGAAATTGGGAGAAACTTGACGAGGCAGGTTGGATCGTTTTATTTGTTTTATTTGTTATATTTTTTCTTACCTCCACTGATTCACTTGGTATCCTTCAGCGCTTCACAAAGATACACGAGACAGTGTATAAGCATTCCATCGCTTTTCATTGAATTACAGCAATGCCACAACGTTTATTTTAAGATTCTCGATTGATATATTTTGCACATATCGAATAAATATGTTCGCAAGACGTCCTCTCGAAAGCCCACGAAATTAACCTATGTTTTTGAGATTTGTTTTTAAAGGAACCTGAAGGTTAACGAATCATTGCACGCAAGCTTTAGTAAAACCAGGACCCACTAGTTGGGTGCTGAGTAAAACCATCAGACCAATGAATTGTTAGATAATTTAATATTCTCATGGAGGGTCATCATAATGCCAACAGAGAGAGAGAGAGAGAGAGAGAGAGAGAGAGAGAGAGAGAGAGAGAGAGAGAGAGAGAGAGAGATTATCAATATATTATTATTATTATTATTATTATTATTATTATTATTATTACTTGCTAATCTAAAACCCTACAACAAGGAAAATAGCCCAGTGAGGAAAGGTAAAAAGAAAAAAGAAAATATTTTAAGAGGAGTAACATTAAAATAAATAACTCCTATATAAACTATAAACTTCAACAAAACAAGAGGAAGATAAATTAGATAGAATAGTGCTCGAGTGTACCCTCAAGCAAGAGAACTTTGACCCAAGACAGTGGAAGACCATGGTACAGAACCTAGGGCACTACCAAAGACTAGAGGAAAGATAAAGATATTCAAACAACCGCTCTTAATCATTATAATTGATAAGGAAGCACTTGAACAGTATAAAGAGACAAATTCCGCGTAAATTACATGGCAATATGTAATCGGTTTTTTTATAGAATAAATGAGGGTAGGTAACGTTGAGAACAATTGTTTCAAATAGAAAGTCACATGACTAATGACTTAGCTGTTAATATTATCATTGCTGTTATGATATAGATGGGTGAAACATAATGATTGCGTAGTAAAAATACCTCCAAATTGGAATCACGCTATAAATTTCCAGAAAAAAAGATAGAAAAACGTGTGAGGTGTTGCATGTTCCAAAACAAATTTTAAGAAATGAGAGACCAAATATCCTGGACAAATCTTGAATACTTACCTTCACCTGTCTTAATATTACTGTTTCTTATGGGAGACTGGATGTATATATTTTATTTTCTTCATGAAAGGCCTGGGTTTAGATGGAAACTATTAGGTACGGGATAATATTTAAAGGAAATACCGCATTAAGATTAGAAAGAAAATATCAAATATAA
>NC_090732.1:66662397-66671545 GCF_036898095.1 Palaemon carinicauda
AGCTATCATATAGCCTTATTAAATATGCTGTTCAATGTAGCAACATTATTGTGAACTGCGTGGAAGTGAGCGACATTAACGAGGGACGATCCCGATCTCATATACACTTGCTAATATATAACAGATTTATTTTAATGCTGTTACTAATTTTGCAATACTTTATTGTCGCAAACAGAGTGAGTGACCTTATATGAAATGCAAAAGTTTTTTCGAACGAAGCTCGCCCAACCCATAGCCCAGCCAACCCATAGCCCAGTCAGCTCATAACCCAGTTATTTTTCTCTATTATTTTTGGCGGGGTGGGGAAGCGGGAAGCAGCTGATATTTTTGGCGGTGGGGTCAATAACTCCTATACCAATATATATATTAAAATGAAATTTCAAGGGATTATTAACAGATACATAAGCTTTGTTTTTGCCAATTTTCATGTTCATATATGCTATAAGCATGCCTTGGCTATCACTTTTGTTCGTAAGTAACGAGTTTTAGATAAAAAATCAGTGAGGAGCCGCAAAATAGTCCAAGAGTTTTACAGATATTTACAGATATCCAAATGATTTTCACAAGGTTTGATGGGTTTTATATGAATTACATTCTTACCAATTTTCTTATTGATACCTGCCATAAGTCACAGTACACATTTTTCGATGTCCATAAATTTTGGAGCTGGTTGGAGGGTAGGGGGGTAGGGCGGAGTAGCTATTTCGGAGAACGAAACTCACCTAACCCATAGCCCAGTCATTCCTTTCTATTATTGGCAGGGTGGGGAAACAGCTGATATTTTTGGCGGCGGGGTCAATAACTCCTATACCAATATTTATATTAAAATGAAATTTTAAGGGATTATTTGAATTATACATAAGCTTTATTTCCTCCAATTATCATCTTCATACCTGCTGTAAGCATGCCCTGGCTGTCACTTTTGTTGGTAAGTGACTACTTTTAGCTAAAAAACCAGTGACGAGCCGCAAACTACTATAGTTTTACAGATATCCAAATGATTTTCACGGGGTTTGATATGTGTTATGTGAACTATATCCATACCAGTTTTCGTATTGATGCTTGCAATAAAAGTGTCCATTAGCCATTTGTCAATATACGCAAGAGTCTGATTTTCGGCGGTGCCGTAAATTACTTGTAGAATACATTACACACCTAAATGAATTTTTCAGGTATTTATGGGATCGATATTTATTTTGTCCATATCAATTTATATGTTAATATCTACCATATAAAAACCACAGTAAACGTTTATTTCTGTGTGGGTTCAATGGTTATTTTTGGCGGTGGAGTAAATTGTTCCTAGAATAATTCACATATCCATAGGAGAATTTCAGGAATTGATGGGAAACATAGTTTCTGTGTTCCTGCCAAAATTCATGGTAATATCTACAATTGAAAAGACACATCTGTTATGTAGGCTTAAATATGCTGATAAATGTAGCAACATTTCAGTGAACTGCGTGATTATGAGCGACATCAACGAGGGTCAATGCCGATCTCATAAAAAATATCCATTCTGAGTTGCACCTGCTAATATATTTACTAATTACGTCTCATTTATAGTTTATTTACTTCCTTATATGCTATCCTTACTGAGTTAATTTCCCTGTGTTAGCAGTAGCATCCTAATTTTCCAACTAGAATTGTATATGAGCTAATAATAATAACAAAAATAATAATAATAATAAACAGCTAAAATAGTGAGAATCAAAAACAAAAATGAAATCATTATTTTCTGCATAGGAACCAGCTATATACGGAAATTAGATATGTGATTTAATGGCCTTGTAGATTATTTAGATAGAAAAAACAAGGGATTCAATATGCCGTCTTTTAGTAACATAAAAAATAAACAAACAGAAAATAAATAAAACGCTTAATATCACAATTTTCCTTAAAGTGAACATGTTAAATTATACGATGTGCTATAAAAGTTCCATGAATGGAATCCATAAACAGTTTTCTCTCTCTCTCTCTCTCTCTCTCTCTCTCTCTCTCTCTCTCTCTCTCTCTCTCTCTTAATACACACAGACATATATATATATATATATATATATATATATATATATATATATATATATATATACATATATATATATATATATATATATATATATATATATATATACATATATATATATATATATATATATTCAAATAAGCCATATATATTTTTGATACATTAATGTCTGGATTCTCTTAACGACCTCGGGATCAGAGCCCCAGGCGAAATCACACAAAGACAAGAGCTTGGCTCCGGCCGGGAATCGAACCCTGGTCGGCAAGCTTGTACAGACAGTGACTAACCCACTTGGCCACGAAGAAAGATAAAAGTCAATGACAATTCTTCTGTACTTATACCTGTCGAATTCAGGTATTTTGTACTTAGAATTGAAATCAACCCATCTTCACCATCGTAGCTAATTGGTAGTTTGTTACTTGGCATTCAATTAATGATAAATTTTGCACATTTTTACGTGTTTTTCATATTCAAATAAGCCATATATATTTTCGATACATTAATGTCTGGATTCTCTTAACGACCTCGGGATCAGAGCCCCAGGCGAAATCACACAAAGACAAGAGCTTGGCTCCGGCCGGGAATCGAACCCTGGTCGGCAAGCTTATATAGACAGTGACTAACCCACTTGGCCACGAAGAAGGATAAAAGTCAATGACAATTCTTCTGTACTTATACCTGTCGAATTCAGGTATTTTGTACTTAGAATTGAAATCAACCCATCTTCACCATCGTAGCTAATTGGTAGTTTGTTACTTGGCATTCAATTAATGATAAATTTTGCACATTTTTACGTGTTTTTCATATTCAAATAAGCCATATATATTTTTGATACATTAATGTCTGGATTCTCTTAACGACCTCGGGATCAGAGCCCCAGGCGAAATCACACAAAGACAAGAGCTTGGCTCCGGCCGGGAATCGAACCCTGGTCGGCATGCTTGTTTGAATATGAAAAACACGTAAAAATGTGCAAATTTATCATTAATTGAATGCCAAGTAACAAACTACCAATTAGCTACGATGGTGAAGATGGGTTGATTTCAATTCTAAGTACAAAATACCTGAATTCGACAGGTATAAGTACAGAAGAATTGTCATTGACTTTTATCTTTCTTCGTGGCCAAGTGGGTTAGTCACTGTCTGTACAAGCTTGCCGACCAGGGTTCGATTCCCGGCCGGAGCCAAGCTCTTGTCTTTGTGTGATTTCGCCTGGGGCTCTGATCCCGAGGTCGTTAAGAGAATCCAGACATTAATGTATCAAAAATATATATGGCTTATTTGAATATGAAAAACACGTAAAAATGTGCAAAATTTATCATTAATTGAATGCCAAGTAACAAACTACCAATTAGCTACGATGGTGAAGATGGGTTGATTTCAATTCTAAGTAAAAAATACCTGAATTCGACAGGTATAAGTACAGAAGAATTGTCATTGACTTTTATCTTTCTTCGTGGCCAAGTGGGTTAGTCACTGTCTGTACAAGCTTGCCGACCAGGGTTCGATTCCCGGCTGGAGCCAAGCTCTTGTCTTTGTGTGATTTCGCCTGGGGCTCTGATCCTGAGGTCGTTAAGAGAATCCAGACATTAATGTATCAAAAATATATATGGCTTATTTGAATATGAAAAACACGTAAAAATGTGCAAAATTTATCATTAATTGAATGCCAAGTAACAAACTACCAATTAGCTACGATGGTGAAGATGGGTTGATTTCAATTCTAAGTAAAAAATACCTGAATTCGACAGGTATAAGTACAGAAGAATTGTCATTGACTTTTATCTTTCTTCGTGGCCAAGTGGGTTAGTCACTGTCTGTACAAGCTTGCCGACCAGGGTTCGATTCCCGGCCGGAGCCAAGCTCTTGTCTTTGTGTGATTTCGCCTGGGGCTCTGATCCCGAGGTCGTTAAGAGAATCCAGACATTAATGTATCAAAAATATATATGGCTTATTTGAATATGAAAAACACGTAAAAATGTGCAAAATTTATCATTAATTGAATGCCAAGTAACAAACTACCAATTAGCTACGATGGTGAAGATGGGTTGATTTCAATTCTAAGTACAAAATACCTGAATTCGACAGGTATAAGTAGAGTAGAATTGTTATTGACTTTTATCTTTCTTCGTGGCCAAGTGGGTTAGTCACTGTCTATATAAGCTTGCCGACCAGGGTTCGATTCCCGGCCGAAGCCAAGCTCTTGTCTTTGTGTGATTTCGCCTGGGGCTCTGATCCCGAGGTCGTTAAGAGAATCCAGACATTAATATATCAAAAATATATATGGCTTATTTGAATATGAAAATACGTAAAAATTTGCAAAATTTATCATTAATTGAATGCCAAGTAACAAACTACCAATTAGCTACGATGGTGAAGATGGGTTGATTTCAATTCTAAGTACAAAATACCTGAATTCGACAGGTATAAGTACAGTAGAATTGTCAATGACTTTTATCTTTCTTCGTGGCCAAGTGGGTTAGTCACTGTCTATATAAGCTTGCCGACCAGGGTTTGATTCCCGGCCGGAGCCAAGCTCTTGTCTTTGTGTGATTTCGCCTGCGGCTCTGATCCCGAGGTCGTTAAGAGAATCCAGACATTAATATATCAAAAATATATATGGCTTATTTGAATATGAAAAACACGTAAAAATGTGCAAAATTTATCATTAATTGAATGCCAAGTAACAAACTACCAATTAGCTACGATGGTGAAGATGGGTTGATTTCAATTCTAAGTACAAAATACCTGAATTCGACAGGTATAAGTACAGTAGAATTGTCATTGACTTTTATCTTTCTTCGTGGCCAAGTGGGTTAGTCACTGTCTATATAAGCTTGCCGACCAGGGTTCGATTCCCGGCCGGAGCCAAGCTCTTGTCTTTGTGTGATTTCGCCTGGGGCTCTGATCCCGAGGTCGTTAAGAGAATCCAGACATTAATATATCAAAAATATATATGGCTTATTTGAATATGAAAAACACGTAAAAATGTGTAAAATTTATCATTAATTGAATGCCAAGTAACAAACTACCAATTAGCTACGATGGTGAAGATGGGTTGATTTCAATTCTAAGTACAAAATACCTGAATTCGACAGGTATAAGTACAGTAGAATTGTCATTGACTTTTATCTTTCTTCGTGGCCAAGTGGGTTAGTCACTGTCTATATAAGCTTGCCGACCAGGGTTCGATTCCCGGCCGGAGCCAAGCTCTTATCTTTGTGTGATTTCGCCTGGGGCTCTGATCCCGAGGTCGTTAAGAGAATCCAGACATTAATATATCAAAAATATATATGGCTTATTTGAATATGAAAAACACGTAAAAATGTGCAAAATTTATCATTAATTGAATGCCAAGTAACAAACTACCAATTAGCTACGATGGTGAAGATGGGTTGATTTCAATTCTAAGTACAAAATACCTGAATTCGACAGGTATAAGTACAGTAGAATTGTCATTGACTTTTATCTTTCTTCGTGGCCAAGTGGGTTAGTCACTGTCTATATAAGCTTGCCGACCAGGGTTTGATTCCCGGCCGGAGCCAAGCTCTTGTCTTTGTGTGATTTCGCCTGGGGCTCTGATCCCGAGGTCGTTAAGAGAATCCAGACATTAATATATCAAAAATATATATGGCTTATTTGAATATGAAAAACACGTAAAAATGTGCAAAATTTATCATTAATTGAATGCCAAGTAACAAACTACCAATTAGCTACGATGGTGAAGATGGGTTGATTTCAATTCTAAGTACAAAATACCTGAATTCGACAGGTATAAGTACAGTAGAATTGTCATTGACTTTTATCTTTCTTCGTGGCCAAGTGGGTTAGTCACTGTCTATATAAGCTTGCCGACCAGGGTTCGATTCCCGGCCGGAGCCAAGCTCTTGTCTTTGTGTGATTTCGCCCGGGGCTCTGATCCCGAGGTCGTTAAGAGAATCCAGACATTAATATATCAAAAATATATATGGCTTATTTGAATATGAAAAACACGTAAAAATGTGCAAAATTTATCATTAATTGAATGCCAAGTGACAAACTACCAATTAGCTACGATGGTGAAGAAGGGTTGATTTCAATTCTAAATACAAAATACCTGAATTCGACAGGTATAAGTACAGTAGAATTGTCATTGACTTTTATCTTTCTTCGTGGCCAAGTGGGTTAGTCACTGTCTATATAAGCTTGCCGACCAGGGTTCGATTCCCGGCTGGAGCCAAGCTCTTGTCTTTGTGTGATTTCGCCTGGGGCTCTGATCCCTAGGTCGTTAAGAGAATCCAGACATTAATATATCAAAAATATATATGGCTTATTTGAATATGAAAAACACGTAAAAATGTGCAAAATTTATCATATATATATATATATATATAACGGATTTTGAAGCGAAGCGAAAAATCTATTTTTGGGTGAGGTACCCATGTCGTCCTGATGGAAGTTCCTTCATTAGTAGTTTCCTAGGTTATATTTGACTACAGAATTTACCAAAGGTATCCAGAATTCTAACTCCTGGAGCGAATATCCCTTAAAATTGGATATCGTGTAGTCAGAGGACGTAGTCTTGACACGTCTCATAGCTATATACACCCTTAATAGCGTTTCCGCTTCGAGGGGGAAAAAGTGGCAAGAATATAGGAGAGTCGTTAAAGAGACAACGCTCTCGACACTCCTAATGTACTGTAAATAGTGCGCCGAATCGCCACCGCGAGGTGCCACCAAGCCATTCTTTGTAGCTTTGTAGGTGTTCCAGATACAGTAGCATAGGGAGGGATTCATTATCCTTTTATCAAAAAGAGGGTGGGTCCATCAGGACGACATGGCTACCTCACCCAAAAATAGATTTTTCGCCTCGCTTCAAAATCCGTTTTTTTGGGCTCAGACCATGTTGTCCTGATGGAAGTTTACCAGAGCATTAATGTATCTGTGGATTTTCAATAGTGTCATTATCTCGAGATAAATATTTCTTATTTGGTCTTCTAGACTTAGAGACATTTGATGTTACCATTATACATCAATTAACTGATCATAAACTATGTCAGCTCTTCCTGCCCCCTACAGGGAAGAGTCTGGGTAGATACTAGGAAAAAACCCGAGGATTGAGTTCAAGGAACAATCTAGCGAACAGTTTGTATATTAGTGTCATCATATACATAGAGTATAGGTTGTACTTAGATGGTATATCTCTGTATAGGTTACTGCTACCTCCCAAGTCTGGCTGAAAAGAGACAGACAGGTTTATATATGTGTAGGAAACCTTAGCTCAGTAAAATAAACAGTTTAGTACAATCAGTTCTTACCTGTTTGCTTGGAACAGTCTTAACCTTAGTTCCCCAATATTTTCTTAAATATTAAAAGAATCAAGGATGCTCTGACTTTATTCTTAATCTAGAATGTTTGAGGCGAAAGGTTCGCAAAGATTCCTTCTATTGTTTTTTACAAAAATAGAAATCATGGATGTATTCAATTACATCTTATGCAGAACAATTCTGCATAAAAGCATAAATAGTAATAGCAGAATTAAAATAATTTTCACCTGAAAAGGAAAACATTAGCCACTCTAAGGGAAATATAAAATTTCACTATGTATTCTGTTGTTACTAGAAACACTGTGCATATAAGTATGCCTGACACTTGTATCAGTCTATTATGCTTAATGTCACCTGCGTAGAGAGAACAGTCTATAGTGTTATCACAAAACACAATACTCAACATGATATGTCTTACGAGTCTATCATGTACACCCTTCACTAAAAGTCCCAATTAGTGCACTGTTCTTCGCAATAATCAAGCGGCAGGTTTTATAACACTGCCTGCCGCCACCACATGAAATTTTATTTTCTGTAATTGCTTCGCATAGTGTTTGAAGAAAAACTCTGGATGACTTCCATCCAGTATAAGCACGAAGGCTTTCAAACGACATCGTCTGAAAGAAATTCAGAGACGAGGCAACTTTTCTCGGATCATGACCTGCGGGTGTACTGTCTGGATCCGCTCTACATATAAAATAGGTGATTTTCGCCCTTAACTGTTTCAAGGATAATGTTGAACCAGATGTCTCTCCCCTGAAAAGCTGACCTCCCTTAAAGTCTGAAGTTCTACGAAGATAGACCTTTAGGCATTCCACTGGGCAGAGGGATGCTTCTTCCTTCAGAGGGAAGATTCTCCAGGGACCCCATCTCTTAGTGGGCAGCTCGTTCTTGGCGAGAAACGTCGGGTCCGGAAAGAGGTTCAGTTCTCCGGAGTCTGTGAACTGAATGTGGCCATCATCCCTCGAGAGGGCCACTATTTCGCTAACTCTGGCTCCTGAGACTATTGTAAATAAGAATATCACCTTTTTAGTCAAGTCTTTCAGCGAGCAATCCTCATTGTTCAGAGTTGATGCTAAGTGAAGAACCTTATCCAAAGACCATGAAATGGGCTTTGGAGGACCTGCGGGCCGAAGTTTAGCGCAGGCTTATGGAATCTTGTAGATGATTTCATTAGAAAAGTCTACCTGGAAGGCATGTAGTATTGGTCTGGCTAGGGCAGATTTACATGTAGTAATCGTGTTGGCTGCTAAACCTTGTTCATGAAGATTGATGATGAAGGACAAGCAGAAATCCGTAGAAACCTCCTTAGGTTTCTTTGCCTTGACAAAGGCCACCCATTTCTTCCAGGAAGACTCATATTGTCTTCTTGTTGACTTTGACTTGTATTCTTCTAAGAAGTTAATACTGTCCCTAGAAATCCCGAACCGTTTCTTGACCGCTAGGGCGAGAAAATCATGAGATGAAGGTTCTGGGTTTTCTCTGATGAAGCTGAGATAGTCAATTTCTGCACTTGCTGAGTCTGAACTGGGTCCGGCAACGGGATCAGCTTCAGGCGTAGTTCCGTTATCAAAGGGAACCAAACACTGTTGGGCCACTTGTGGGCCACTATTGCTGCTATCCCTCGAAAGGATCTCAGTTTGTCGAGGACTTTCAGCAGAAGGTTGGATGGAGGGAACAGGTAGATCTTGGACCACCTGTTCCAATCTATGGACATTGCGTCTGTCGCTTCCGCTAGAGGATCCTTGTACGGGGCTACATAACGGGGTAGCTTCTTATTGTCGCTCGTTGTGAAGAGATCTATCTGCAGTCCTGGGAC
>NC_090732.1:66672045-66677045 GCF_036898095.1 Palaemon carinicauda
AGTGAGAAAAGTGAAGAAGAGCGGAATGAGTTCTGGAATGAATTAACTAGGTGTGTAGAAGGACTAGGTAGAAGGAATTATGTAGTTGTCATGGGTGACTTAAATGCTAGAGTGGGCGCTGGAGAGGTAGAAGGTGTCATTGGGAAGTATGGCGTACCAGGTGAAAATGAGAGTGGTGAGAGACTGGTAGATATGTGTGTTGAACAAGAGATGGTAATAAGTGCTAGCTTTTTCAAAAAGAAAGATAAAAACAAGTATACATGGGTAAAAGTGGCATATGGAAGAGTAGTAGAAAGGGCATTAATGAATTATGTGTTGATAACTAAAAGAATGTTTGGAAGATTGAAAGACGTGCACGTGTTTAGGGGTATGGCTAACGGTATGTCTGATCATTTTTCGGTGGAATGAAAATTAGTTGTAGCAAAAGAGTGGGGGAATAGAGTAGGTGGATGTAAAAGGGAGCTAGTGAGGGTTGAAGAGCTAATAAAACTGGGGGTAAAAAGTAAATATCAGGAAAGGTTGAAAATGGCATATGACGAAGTGAGAGTAAGAGAAACTGGTAATTTAGAGGAGTGGAAGTTAGTAAAAGAAAACTTTGTTGCGATTGCAAGTGATGTGTGTGGCAAGAAGGTTGTTGGAGGCAGCATGAGGAAGGGCAGTGATTGGTGGAATGAAGGAGTGAAGGTAAAAGTGGAAGAGAAAAAGAGGGCTTTTGAAGAATGACTGCAGAGTAATAGTATAGAGAAGTATGAAAAATATAGAGAGAAAAAGGTGGAAGTAAAGCGCAAGGTACGTGAGGCAAAGAGGGCAGCTGATCTGAGGTGGGGTCAGGGATTGGGTCAGTCATATGAAGAGAATAAGAAGTTTTGGAAAGAAGTGAAGAGAGTAAGGAAGGCTGGCTCAAGAATTGAAGAGACAGTGAAAGATGGAAATGGAAGGTTGTCAAATGGAGAGGAGGCAAGGAAAAGGTGGGCGGAATATTCTGAAAGTTTACTGAATGTAGAGGATAATAGGGAGGTAGATATAATTGCTGTTGCAGGTGTTGAGGTGCCGGTGACGGGAGATGAGAATGAGAGAGAGATTACAATAGAGGAAGTGAGGAGAGCACTAGATGAAATGAGAGTAGGAAAAGCATCTGGTATGGATGGTGTGAGAGCTGAGATGTTGAAGGAAGGGGGTGTGACTGTACTTGAATGGTTGGTGAGATTGTTTAATTTGTGTTTTGTGATGTCAATGGTACCAGTAGATTGGGTTTGTGCTTGTATTGTACCACTATATAAGGGTAAGGGAGATGTGCATGAGTGTTGTAATTCAAGGGGTATTAGTTTGTTGAGTGTAGTTGGAAAAGTGTATGGTAGAGTAATGATTAATAGGATTAAGGATGAAACAGAGAATGCATTCTTAGAAGTACAGGGTGGTTTTAGAAGAGGTAGGGGTTGTATGAATCAGATTTTTACAGTTAGGCAGATATGTGAGAAATATTTAGCAAAAGGTAAGGAGGTGTATGTTGCATTAATGGATCTGGAGAAAGCGTATGATAGAGTTGATAGGGAAGCAATGTGGAATGTGCTGAGGTTATATGAAGTTGGTGGAAGGTTGTTGCAAGCAATGAAAAGTTTCTATAAAGGTAGTAAAGCATGTGTTAGAATAGGAAATGGAGTGAGTGATTGGTTTCCGGTGAGAGTGGGGCTGAGACAAGGATGTTTGATGTCACCGTGGTTGTTTAACTTGTATGTTGATGGAGTGGTGAGAGTGGTGAATGCTCGAGTGCTTGGACGAGGATTAAAACTGGTAGATGAGAATGACCATGAATGGAAGGTAAATCAATTGTTGTTTGCAGATGATACTCTACTGGTTGCAGATACAGAAGAGAAGCTTGACCGACTAGTGACAGAATTTGGATGAGTGTGAGAGAGGAGGAAGTTGAGAGTTAATGTGGGTAAGAGTAAGGTTATGAGATGTACGAGAAGGGAAGGTGGTGCAAGGTTGAATGTCATGTTGAATGGAGAGTTACTTGAGGAGGTGGATCAGTTTAATGACTTGGGGTCTGTTGTTGCAGCAAATGGTGGAGTGGAAGCAGATGTACGTCAGAGAGTGAATGAAGGTTGCAAAGTGTTGGGGGCAGTTAAGGGAGTAGTAAAAAATAGAGGGTTGGGCATGAATGTAAAGAGAGTTCTATATGAGAAAGTGATTGTACCAACTGTGATGTATGGATCGGAGTTGTGGGGAATGAAAGTGATGGAGAGACAAAAATTGAATGTGTTTGAGATGAAGTGTCTGAGGAGTATGGCTGGTGTATCTCGAGTATATAGGGTTAGGAACGAAGTGGTGAGGGTGAGAACGGGTGTAAGAAATGAGTTAGCAGCTAGAGTGGATAGGAATGTGTTGAGGTTGTTTGGCTATGTTGAGGGAATGGAAAATGGCTGTTTGCTAAAGAAGGTGATGAATGCAAGAGTTGATGGGAGAAGTACAAGAGGAAGGCCAAGGTTTGGGTCGATGGATGGAGTGAAGAAAGCGCTGGGTGATACGAGGATAGATGTGAGAGAGGCAAGAGAGCGTGCTAGAAATAGGAATGGATGGCGAGCGATTGTGACGCAGTTCCAGTAGGCCCTGCTGTTTCCTCCGGTGCCTTAGATGAGTGCGGAGGTAGCAGCAGTAGGGGATTTAGCATTATGAAGCTTCATCTGTGGTGGATAACGGGGGAGGGTGGGCTGTGGCAGCCTAGCAGTACCAGCTGAACTCGGTTTTTGTCAGGCTGGGAGGAACGTAGAAAGTAGAGGTCCCCTTTTTGTTTTTGTTTCATTTGTTGATGTCGGCTACCCCCAAAATTGGGGGAAGTTCCTTGGTATATGTATGTATGTATGTACAATCTGCTGTCAGATTCCAGGAAATCGCACCCAAGGATGTTTCCTCGTATATATATATATATATATATATATATATATATATATATATATATATATATATATTTATATATATAATTTATATATATATATATATATATATATATATATATATATATGTATATATATATATATATATATATATATATATATATATATATATAAATATATATTTATATATACATATATATATATATATATTTATATATATAATTTATATATATATATATATATATATATATATATATATATATATATATATATATATATATATATTTATATATATATATATATATATGTATATATATATATATATATATATATATATATATATATATATATATATATATATATAAATATATATATATATATATATATATATATATATATATATATATATATATATATATATACTGTATATATATATATATATATATATATATATATATATATATATATATATATATATATATATACATATATATCGGGGACGCTCCAGACATGCCACCGACAGTGCCTTTCCATTGTTTAACACCCCCCCCCCGACCCCCGTAAAAACACGCTCCTAAGTCCCTGTATCATCATCACCAACATCAGAAGTTGCTAGTTCACTTCAGGACACAGCCCTCAGACATTTCCTTCCACTCCCGTCTGTTAATGGTATTTCTATGTCAGACTATACTCATAAATTTCCTAGTTCACCAATCCACCTTCTTGCATTCTTTCTCCTACTCTGTTTGTAATCTCTATTCCTATTGTCCATATATTATATGTCATTCTTATTCCATGACTGGCCCACGTTCATTTCTTTTTCATACTTGCTGTTAGAATATCATTTACTTCCGTTTTCTCTCGTATCCACGTTGACCTTTTTCTGTCGCCTGGTGTTATTTTTATCATTATTCCTTCCTTAGCTCTTTGCAATGTAACTAACTTATGTTCTAAGGCTGTAGTAATACTCCAAGTTTCTTATGCCCAAGTTAATATTAGTTGGATCAGATTAAATAGTTTTCTTTTTAGGGAGAACGGCATTTTACATTTCATAATCTAATTTGATTTACCAAACGCTCTCTATCCTATGCTTATCTTTCTTTTGGTTTCCGTGTTATGTCCTAGGTAAGCATTCACTCTCTGAAGTATATTGTGATGGGCCGAGAGAGGGTTGTGAACTCAAAGGCAGGAAGCAATCAACTGAGTTGTTTATTAAGGAACACTCTCCTTTATATACAAAACCTCAAGGCAACAGGACATAACATGTTCGAGAGACAGACAATGTTACAGAGCAAAACCGGAGACATGATCATTCAGGTTCTTTTTAGTGCGAGGGAAGAGCGCAGATACAAGCATAATATATACAAAATAATTATGTACAATTGTGTGACACACGGTTGGTACATGGCTCCCCCCCTAAAAATGACATTCTGTACATGTTAAATAGGGCGCCCTGATCTAGAGAGGCGAACTGTAGGCGGGTCATCTGGTAGAAGATAAGAAGGTTTTAGACGATCAATGGAGACCCAGTCTTCTTTGCCCCGAATGTTTAGTAGGAATGCTTTCGGACTGCGTCGGATCACAAGGAAAGGGGTAGTGATCCGGTTCTGTTTGCATGTTCAGGCGCCTGTAATCCCCGCACGGACGGAGGGAGCCGTCTTTCTTCAGAACGATGTGTAAGGGGGACGACCATGGGCTGGAGGCCTTTTGGCAAAGGCCCATTTCCTCCATTTCGGCGAACGTCTGTTTGGCGGCTGCCAATCGTTCCGGTGCCAGACGTCTGAATTTTGCGAAGACTGGGGGTCCCGTCGTCTTGATATGGTGATAAATACCGTGCTTGGCAGGAACCGTGGGCGTTTGGCGAAGTTCTGGACGGAAAACTTCCGTGTACGACGTGAGGAGGTGGGCGTAGGCATCCGTGGGTGCGCTGATGTGGAGAGCGAGGTTAGAGGGGGCGGGTTGAAGAGGTTTCAACAGGTACGAGTCTGCGTTGACCAATCGTCGGTGGGCGACATCGACCAAAAGGTGGAAATGCGAGAGGAATTCCGCACCGAGGATTGGCATTGTGACGTCAGCAACGAGAAACTTCCAATTGAATTTACCGTT
>NC_090732.1:66682045-66687045 GCF_036898095.1 Palaemon carinicauda
TGAAGAACTTTGTCTAAAGACCATGAAATGGGCTTCGGAGGTGCTGAAGGTCTGAGCCTAGCGTAGGCTTTCAGAACTTTATTGCCTTCTAATAGATTTGCACTTATTTTCCTCTAGGAAGTCTATGCTGGCTTCCGAAATCCCGAAACACTTTCTCACCACTAGGGAGAGAAAATCATGAGCTGCAGGATCCGCGTTTTCTGTAATGAAGCGCAAACAGAAGACTTCTGGACTCGCTGGGTCAGAACTGGATCTGGTAGCGGTAGAAACTTCAGTCGTAGTTCCAATGCCAGGGGACTCCTTGAAGGTGAACTGCCGACAGGTACCACTTCTTCTTTTCCGCCAATCGGAAGATGGCCAACATCACCTGGTTGAGAGGTGTTGACCTCGATCCTTGTCGATTCAAGCATCTCACAACTACCTCGCTGTCCAGCACCAACCTTATGTGGATCGAGTGACGCGGGGAGACTTTCTTTAAGGTAAGGAACACTGCCATAGCTTCTAGAAAGTTTATGTGAAAGGTCTTGAATAGCTTGGACCAAGTCCCCTGGACTTTTTTCCGATGAGTGACCTCCCCGTCCCTCCTTCGAGGTGTCTGAGTGAATCGTCACCGACGGGGGAGGTGGCTGAAGAAGAACCGACTTCTTTAGATGTCTGGCTTGGGACCAAGGCCTGAGAAGAGTACGTAGCCGAAGCGGAACTGGTCTTCTCAGATCTCTTCGCGCGTATGATGCATAACTTCTCCAAACTCCGGTTGCATCCTTTAGCTGTGCTCTTAGCACTGGGTCTGTCACCGAAGCAAACTGGAGAGAGCCCAGTACCCTCTCCTGTTCGCGTCTTGATATCCTTTCGGAATCTAGAAGTCTCTTGACAGAACCCGCTATCTCCTTCCTTTTCTTCGCCGGGATGGAGAAACGATGTGACATTAAGTCCCAGTGGATTCCCAGCCACTAGAATTTTTGAGATGGAGAAAGTCGAGACTTTTTTCTGTTGATCTTGAAGCCTAGATACTCTAGGAACTGGATCACTTGACTGGAAGCTTGCAAGCATTCTGTCTCGGATGCTGCCCACACCAGCCAGTCGTCCAGGTAGGCTACTACCTGAATTCCCTTTAGGCGTAATTGTTTGAGAGCTACGCTTGCAAGCTTCGTGAAAATCTTTGGGGCTATATTTAGCCCGAATGGCATGGCTCTGAAGGCGTATAGTCTTCGTTGTAGCTTGAACCCTAGGTAGGGGGAGAGTCGACGGTTGATTGGAACATGCCAATAGGCGTCTGACAAGTCTGTGGAGACGGAATATGCCCTCTTGGGCAGTAAGGTCCTTATGTGTTGCAGTGTTAGCATCTTGAATTTGCAGTTCACTATGAGCTTGTTGAGTGGCAACAAGTCCAGAATGACTCTGAGCTTTTCCGAGTCTTTCTTAGGAACACAAAACAGCCTCCCTTGGAATTTGATGGACTTCACCCTTCGGATCACATTTTTCTCCAACAGTTCTTGAACGTACTCCTCCAGAACGGGGGTGGAGTGTTGGAAAAAACCGAGGGTACGGGGGTGGAGTGCTGTACCAGCTCCAGCCCAGTCCGTTCTTGAGTAGGCTGTGGGCCCAGGGATCGAAGGTCCACCGATCCCGAAAATTCTGAAGTCTCCCTCCTACCGGCATCATCTCACTTGGACTGCCGTCCTGAGGTCTTGCCTTCCTGACCGCGACCGCCCCTGAATCCCCTTCCCCTTGAGGGGCGCCTAGATGAGCCTCTGGCTGCTCCTCTAGGCTTTGCTCGAAAGGAAGTAGACTGCCCTTCGAACGTTGGGGTGAACACCGTGGACTGTGTCGACACGGCCTGGGGTACCCACTGGAAAGTGATCGGGGTTTGTGCCACCATCTGGGGCACTGAAGGTATCGGCAACTGCTGTTGCTGTTACTGTTCAACTGGCTTGGCTGGCCGAGACGGTAGCCTAGGCCTTTAAGTCTTCCTTTTCGGTTGGGGACCCTCATCCGGGGAAGACATTCTCTTGACAGACAGGCCCCACTTTTGGAGAAGATTTCTATTCTCCGTGGCGGCCTTATCCACAACTTCTTTGACCAACTCGCTTGGGAAAAGGTCTTTGCCCAAATGTTGGAGGAGATTAGTTTCCTTGGCTCGTGCCTCACCGTAGCCGAGGTGAACACGAACTCCCTACAAGCTCTCCTCGCCCTGACGAAGCTGTAAAGATCCTTCGTCACTGTGGCCAGATGAATCTTGGCCACTACCATGAACATTTCATGGACCTTGGGGTCACCTGCCATCGTCTCAAGAGTGGTCTGAAGAGACATTGAGGCAGCCAGTCTTTCTTTTGTCTCGAGCTCTCTCCGCAAAAGAAAGTCAGACAGCTTAGGGAGGTTCTCACCGAACTGACGTCCGGCAATATCAGCCTCCAACTTCCCGACTGAGAAGGTAAGATGGACGTCCTTCCAGTCCTTGTGGTCCATGGGTAGGGCCAGCGACAAGGGTTTACACTCCTCCAGGGAGGGGCAAGGCTTGCCAGCCTCGACTGCTTTTAATACAGCCGCAAACCCTTTCTGCAAAAAGGGGAAGACTCTAGCAGGAGAGGACACAATGGAAGGGAGCTTCTTACTCAATGCAGTAACTTTTGAGTTTGTGAAGCCCCTCTCTTTCATCGAAGATGAAAGCAAAGCTTGAGCCTTAGCATGGTCCATCATTATGACCTCCTTCGGCTCTGTCTTCTCCTTTGAAGCTGGATCCTTCCTCAACCGGACATAACAGTCCGGATATGACCCCTTTGCTGGGCCAGAATTCCACTTCCTCAAGGGGAACTGAACCCAGCCTATCCGACATGACGATCTTTCCAGTCGTCATCGGCATGTGCTCGGCATATCTCCACGGGTTAGCATCTGAGCACAAGGGAAGGTCTTTCACATTGAGCCTTTTCTGGGGCCCACGTGATACTGCAAGCTCCTGCATCCGCAGTTCCATTGCAGAGGCCTTCTCCATATTCTCCTTCTGCATTTGTTGGATCATTCCAACAATGGAGGAGAGGGCCTGTCCCAGCTCTACTGGGAGAGCGGACGATGTTGAGGGAATAGGTTCAGGGATCAGAACCGGAGCAGCCGACACCTCGTTGGCTTCTTCCCCTACGATGTCTGGGGCTTGATCTTCATCCTGGCCTCCTGCCAGGAGGTCTTCCTCCAGACGCTCGGACACGTCCGACATCCTGTCGCCCAACTGAATGTCTTGCACGGCGACCGCCACTTCAGCATCCACCTGGATCTGAACTAGGGGGATCTCCTGTTGAGGCTGGGGAATCACTGCATCAGCTGATGCCCTAGGGAAAAAGTAAGCCCTAATCTTCTCACTTGGAAAATAAGGTCCAGAGGTGTTCTTCCGGAAGCTCCTTACCCAGGTGCGAAGCTTCCCCCTTGCTATATCCCTTGATTCCGCTGTCCTAGGGGAATCAAAAGCTTCAGTAATCAGGTTAGAGCACACAGTACATACCTGGGGGTCTCAATACCGGAGCTCACCTTTGGAGACAGCGCATGCTGCGTGTCTAATACATAATCCATGTCCGCAGAGGTTCTTACTGCGGACGTTGCAGAAAGCACTTCCGCACTTCGGACGTACCTCCTGCAAAGAGAAGAAAATTTCCATGAGTATCAAGTGAACTATGTATCACTGGATATGCACAGTTTAGCATAACAATTCAGAAAGGAAAGACACACACTTGTGTTTCCCTCACAACCAATTGCTGCAGCCTTCCAGATAATAAAATCGAATGGTTAATCTCTTCTAGAATAACCAATGCCAAGTTTCCAGAGGAAACAGGTGGAGCTCACACCTAAGCAATGATTTTAAAATCCTGGATAATAGACAAGAAAGAACTCACTTTCTTATCTGTAAGGCAACAGCAAAGGGCTGTGCAAGACAACACAAAAGTGTTAGAACACACAGTGCTGTACCAAAACTTATACTATAGTTTTCCTCTTACAGTATATGTTATACTGAAGAATACTGGTACAGTATAGGAGGTTATGTGCCGGCCGGCACACACCATAACTAGCTTTAAAGTATACTACTTAACAGCTATAAGGCGGGAGAACGCTGGTTCAAATGCGTGTTACTGCCGGCCGGCAACATCCAATGTCGGCTACACAAGGTAGCACCCGGCTGCCGGCCACTGCTCCTAGCGACCGGCAGACAAGGGCTGACATTAGCCGGCCGGCAAAGGTAAACAACCGATGCCGGCCGGAAGCAAAAGAACCAGAGGACTACGACTGCCCGGCTGCCGGCCTCATAGGCCGGCAGCCGGGTCGGGTACAGCACTAGAAGAAAACATAATGGATGCCGGGATAAGAGCGTAAACTACCTCCAAGCCCGGCAATCCAAAAGAGTGCATATAAGGAAGGGGAGAATCTAATTCAGGCTTCCTGACCAATGCCGTCTGGCTCTACAGGCAGGCATGGATGAGGGACCAAGGGAGGTCCGGGCAGCACTCAAAGCAGAAGACCCTTGCCGGCCGGCAGAGTCTGGCGGCCGGCAAGGGACTGAGTCAATTTCACATCCTAACCTATCCTAGGTCCAGATGTAGAATGACGTACAGTACTGTAATGGCTAGGCCATTACGGAGATAGAGGGGGAAGGGACAAAAGAGGGTCCTACCAACTTTGCTTTAGTGAAGGATCACCCGCAGCCAAGAAAACTCATCTTAGCCTAAGGGAGATCCAAGGAGGGAGGCCAGCAATACGTGCCAGCTCCCAAAGAACCAAAGCAAGGAAGGTGTTGCTACTCCCAGAGAAAGGATCTTATCCTCCCCCGAGAACAGCAACAAGGACTAGTCTGCTAGATCACAAAAGAAGGAATCATCTCGTACAGAAACCTTCGGTAGTGACCTAAGGAGGCTAAGCCTCCTATGTCTGTGTCAGGCCAGCGAGGGAGACTCTACCCCAAGCCAGACAAACACAGACTCAGACTAAAAACACTGTTGTTCTGTCCCTCTCTGAAACCAGAC
>NC_090732.1:66702045-66704545 GCF_036898095.1 Palaemon carinicauda
AGTTTTTGGAAGAAGATATTGTAGTAGTTCACAAACTTTTAGAGGATGCTGAAGCAGAATTTGTAGCGAAGCAAGGACCACTTGACCCACAAAACTCAAGGAAAGAAAGCAGACAGGAATGTATAGGCTGAGATTTGACGAACTGCAGCAGAAGAGAATTTGATTAAGTTGAATATGATGGCAGAATGGGAAAAAAGAAAGAGAGAAGTGACAAGAGAAATTGCAAGACGGGAAGGAAGAGAGAGAGAAGAAGCCAGAGAAATTGCAAACCAAACGAGGGAAAATGGAACGAGATAAGAAGAAAGAGAGAGAGAGAAGAGAAAAAAGGAGAAAAAAAAGAGAAGAAAGAGGCAAAAGAAATTGCACGACATGCGAGGGAGTTGGAGTTGTTGAATGCTCGTGCAAGGTCGGCAACACAGACAGAGATGACCCCTGCTATGCACGATCCCGTATATAAGGTGACGAATGCCCAGAGGTTAATTCCATTATTCACAGAAGAAGCTCCAAATGAATTCTTGAATCATTTTGAAATGGTAGCATCGACGATGGAATGGTCAGAAAATAAATGGTCTATGGTATTGCAGTGTCTTGATTGGTAAAGGATGCAGTGCCTATCTTTCTTTATCTCAGGACCAGAGTAAGGAGTATCAAGAATTTAAAAGGAGAGTGCTACAAGTGTATCACATGACTCCTGAATATTATAATGAAAGATTTCAAAGGTTGCAGAAGGATGAGAAAACAAGTTTCCTTGATTATGCTTGTAAGGTACGATGATGTTTTAAAAGATTGATAGAAGCTGCTAACGTGAAAGAGTTGGCTGATCTATAAAGTTTCAATCGACAATCCACCCAATTGTCAAATATTCGCTGAGCCATGGAAACCAGTTCAGTAATAACTATGTGAACAAGTTCAATAGTTACAGCGGAAGTACAACTGGTACTGTTCCAAAGCAAAATGCAATAGAACC
Organism: Palaemon carinicauda; assembly: GCF_036898095.1. Lineage (NCBI taxonomy): Eukaryota > Metazoa > Arthropoda > Malacostraca > Decapoda > Palaemonidae > Palaemon > Palaemon carinicauda. Next base: position 66,703,013 of record NC_090732.1, read on the forward strand.
ACAGCACCAATCATTGAATCGTCCTCCTCCAGATATCATGAAAGACATGCAGAAGGATAATACTGTCTGTATTAAGTGTGGCAAGAGAGACCATATCAGTAAGGAAAGTAGGTCGAACAAATCAAACAGACCTCCAAGTGGTTAAGGATAATTCAACGTCACAGAATGCGAAGACGAAGAAACAATCGGGAAAGGACAACGAGGGGAATAAGCCAGCTAACGTTTACACGACGAACAGGACAACCCCAAAATAGAGCTGATGCCTTGAAGCCATATATTTATGAAGGTATGTTAGCTGCAATAGATGGGAGTAAGCAGACCCCGGTCAAAATATTGCGCGACACAGGTTGTAACCATAGTGTAGTGATATGAGGTGTACACCTGTTGTTGGAACAGTCTCACACAGGAGATTCGGTCATTTTGAAGGGAATAGGAGGTGAGAAGGTTACCACTATTTGCCGTTTAAAACTTTCATGCGAGTTGGTGACAGGTCATTTTGATTTTGTGGTAAATGATTAATTGGCTGTCGAAGGAGAAGAAGACCTGTTGGGCAATGAGGTTTGTGGAGCGCCGTTTGTGCCTTGTCGCATTGTAACAGAGAAACTATTGAAGTATAGTCCCATGACTGAATTCAAGAAGGACTAGCCATATCTGTTTCCTAGTTGTGTGAAGACTAGGAGTATGACAGAGAAAATAGCTGCATAAGAAGAATGAGAAACGGAAGGAGCGATGAACTTGGAGGATTTATTTTTGTAAGAAGAGGATTCCCTTGATGGTACGTAAGAGGAGAACTCCCAAGAGAGCCCAAGAGAAGTGGAACAACAGACAAGTGGACAAGAAGGTAAAGAAGCAATGGACCTGGAAGAAATAAAAAACTCAGCGTTAGAAGTAGGATAAGTGAGTAGGGAAAGGCTGATAGGATTGTAATAGAAGGATGCGATGTTAACAGAGTTATAGTACAGTATGGTAAAGGAGGCGGAGGTGCAGCAGTCTTCCACCTGTTATCATCTCAAAGATAGGTTGCTTATGAGGAAGCATAGACCGGCCAATATCCCTGGGAATGCCGAATGGGGGATATACCATCAGATCTTGATTCTTGCACCGCTAAGAAGACAGGTGATAGCCGTAGGGCATGAGACTGGATACATGTTATTAAGGAAGATAACGGAGAAGATTATCAAACACTTTTTCTAGCCTGGCATGCATGAGAATGTGAGCCAGTTTTGCCATGCATATCCCGTTTGTCAGATAGCTGGAAAGTTTAACGAGTACATCAAAAAATTGCCCTTACGCCCGATTGAAGTACGAGGAGAACCCTTCAGCAAAGGACAGACTGAAATGTTGGCAGAAAAAGGGAAAGATCGAGAGGAAATGGATAGGGAATATGTCTAGAATGTTGAGGAAAAGGATCGGCGAGATAAGGGCATTTTCCCTAAAAACTATGAAAATGAGCCAAGGAAAAATGAAGAAAAAGTTTGTTTTGAAATGTAAGAACAGACATTTTCTGGTTAGACAACAGGTGCTGGTTTATTT
>NC_090732.1:66712045-66717045 GCF_036898095.1 Palaemon carinicauda
ATAGCTCCCCCCAAGAAAGATTATTTATTTTGGGTTTGAGTCCATCAATTAGGCCTTAGATAAATAATCTGCAACCGCGTTATCTTTACCTAATATATGTTTTACATTAATACAATACGGTTGCAAAAATAATGACCACCTGGTTAACCTTTGATTATCATTTTTATCGTATTCACAAAAGTTAAAAGATTAAAATCAGAGTACAGCAGTTACGTTTCAACTGTTGAGTAAGCTCGTTGCTTCATCTTCATATTGCAAACAGGGTGAATAATTCCTTCCTTATCTTCTTGCAATAAGAGAGCTACAATCCTGTTATCTGACACATCCACTTTGACAAGGCATTTCTTGGTGAAGTCCGGTGCTTGAAGTATCGGTCTCAAAGTTGATATGGCCTTCCTCAGATTTTTCCTTTTTCCTGATATCTCGATAATGTAAGTCTGTCCACTGTTTTCCTCCAAAATCCGGAATGGTTCTTGTAACTCGTTGGTGAGAGGGAATCTTCTTTCTGATACGTAGACCAACAACTGATGTCATTACACAATCCGTCTGCTCATACTCTTCATACCAAACCTTTTCTTCACTAGTCCTTGACTCATTTTCACGCCTTTTAAGGTCAAATTTTCTCAACTCGCCGATTCTTTTCCTCAAATCCTTGACATTTCCTTCGTCCGATTCCTCTTGATTCTCCTATTTTCCTGCCAACATTTTCTCTGGTCCTGTGCTGAAGGCTCCTGCATCCTGTCTGTTTATATTCTTCCTAACTTTCCTCCATCCGCCCTTGACTCGTCGTCTTCATGCCTTTTAAGTAAAATTTTCATATCTCGCCGATCCTTTTTCCCAAATTCTTGACATATTCTCCTTCCGTTTTCTCTTGATCCTTCCATTTCTTTGCTATCATTTTCTTCGGTCCTTTCCTGAAAGGTTCTCCTTGTACTTCCATCGGGTGTAAGGGTGCTTCTCAGCCGTTTGATTAACGTGACATGCACGACAAAACTGGCTCATGCCCTTATGCATTCCTGGCTAGAAAAAAGCATTTCATTATCTTCTCCGTTGTCTTCCCAATCCCCATATTGCGACGGCGATCACCTGTCTTCTTAACGGTGCGGGAATTGATATCTGCCAATATATCCCCCATTCGGCATTTCCAGGGAGATTGGTGGGCCTATGCTTCCTCACAAGCAACCCATCCTTAAAATAATAACCGGTTGGAGACTGCTGTGCCTCCGTCTTGTCCAGCACACGGTCCAATAACTCGGTTAATGTTTCATCCTTCCATTGCAATCTTATCAGCGTTTTCCTACTCACTTGTCCTACTTCTAAAGTTGAATTTTCTATTTCCTCCAAGTCCATTTCTTCTTCTTCTACTTGTCTGCTCGTCTGTCACACCTTTTTGCTCGTGTTTTACTCTTGGTTTCTCTTCTTGCTTACCATCAACGGAATCCTCTTCTTCAGAAAACAAATCATGCAAGTTCATTGTTCCTTCGACTTCTTTTTCTTCTTTGTCGACTTGTCTGCTCGTCTGTCGTTCCTCTTTGCTTGGGCTTAATCTTGAGTTCTCTTCTTGCGTATCATCAAGGGATTCCTTTTCTTCAGAAAACAAATCCTCCAAATTAATTTCTTACTCGGGACTTTTCCTCTTGTGTACTATCAAGGGAATCCTCTTCTTTGGAAAATAAATCTTCTAAGATCATCGCTCCTTCGATTTCATCTTCTTCTTTTTTTTTATTACTATCCAACCTACAACCCTAATTGGAAAAGCAAGATGCTATAAACCCAAGGGCTCCAATAGGGAAAAATAGCCCAGTGAGGAAAGGAAATAAGGAAATAAATAACTGAAGAGAACAAATTAACAATAAATCATTCTAAAAAAAGTAATGTCAAAAGAGATATATCATATATAAACTATTAACAACGTCAAAAACAAATATGTCATATATAAACTATAAAAAGACTCATGTCCGCCTGGTCAACAAAAAAGCATTTGCTCCAACTTTGAACTTTTGAAGTTCTACTGATTCAACAACCTGATTAGGAAGATCATTCCACAACTTGGTAACAGCTGGAATAAAACTTCTAGAGTACTGCGTAGTATTGAGTCTTATGATGGAGAAGGCCTGGCTATTAGAATTAACTGCCTGCCTAGTATTACGAACAGGATAGAATTGTCCAGGGAGATCTGAATGTAAAGGATGGTCAGAGTTATGAAAAATCTTATGCAACATGCATAATGAACTAATTGAACGACGGTGCCAGAGATTAATATCTAGATCAGGAATAAGAAATTTAATAGACCGTAAGTTTCTGTCCAACAAATTAAGATGAGAATCAGCAGCTGAAGACCAGACAGGAGAACAATACTCAAAACAAGGTAGAATAAAAGAATTAAAACACTTCTTCAGAATAGATTGATCACCGAATATCTTAAAAGACTTTCTCAATAAGCCAATTTTATGTGCAATTGAAGAAGACACAGACCTTATATGTTTCTCAAAAGTAAATTTGCTGTCGAGAATCACACCGAAAATTTTGAAAGAGTCATACAAATTTAAAGAAACATTATCAATACTGAGATCCGGATGTTGAGGAGCCACCGTCCTTGACCTACTTACAATCATACTTTGAGCTTTGTTAGGATTCAACTTCATACCCCATAATTTGCACCATGCACTAATTTTAGCTAAATCTCTATTAAGGGATTCACCAACCCCAGATCTACATTCAGGGGATGGAATTGCTGCAAAGAGAGTAGCATCATCTGCATATGCAACAAGCTTATTTTCTAGGCCAAACCACATGTCATGTGTATATAGTATGAAAAGTAATGGGCTAAGAACACTACCCTGTGGAACACCGGATATCACATTCCTATACTCACTATGGTGCCCATCAACAACAACTTTTTGAGATCTACTACTTAAATATCAATGATAATGCTAAGAAACGACCCACCCACTCCCAACTGTTCCAGTTTGAAAACAAGGGCCTCATGATTAACACGGTCAAAGGCAGCACTAAAACCAAGGCCAATCAACGAACTTCCCGACCACAATCAAGGGATTTCTGTACTGCATTGGAGATTGTAAGAAGGGCATCACATGCTCCAAGGCCTTTACGAAAACCAAATTGCAAACTAGGGAATAGATGATTACCTTCAGCAAACCTAATAAGACGTTTTGCCAGAAGACGTTCAAAAACTTTAGATAATATGGGAGTTATGGAAATTGGGCGGTAATCAGTGGGACTTGAGCTACCACAAACACATTTACACAGAGGAGTAACATTAGCAATTCTCCAACAAGTGCTAAAAGCTCCTCTTCTTACTAACTTGCGCAAAATAACAGATAACTTTGGAGCTAAGAAATCTGCTGTCTTTAAAAAAAACAAAGGAAAAATACCATTTGGGTCTACACCTCCATAACCATCAAGGTCCATCAACAGAGCTTTAATCTCACGAGATCGAAAAGCTAAACTAGTTAGTTTAGCCTCAGGAAAACAGGAATGAGGAAGTTCAAGTTTTTCATTACTCTGTTTACTGTCAAAAATATCAGCCAAAAGGGTTTCCTTTTCCTTTGGACAGTGAGTGACTGAGCCGTCTGGTTTAAGTAAAGGAGGAACTGTTGCATCTACACCAAAGAGTGCAGATTTAAGGGTAGACCACCATTTATGTTCCTGAGTTGTACCAGAGAGGGTTTCTTTTATGATTAAATTGTACTCCTTTTCAGTTGAGGCATAAACTCTCTGAGCAAAAGCTCGAAGCTGAGTATAGTTGTTCCAGGTAAAATCTGATCTGTTACCCTTCCAAAGGTGGTAGGCCTCCTGCTTCTCTTTGGCAGCCACTTCCTTCTTCATACTCCTAGTTGTAACAGAACTAGGAAAGAGAGACGTAAAGTCCTTAACGAGTCCAGTTGTAGGAGTATTCTTCAATGGCTTCTCCGTTACAGTGGGACAAGGCACGAACGGCGCTCCACCAACCTCATCACCCAGCTGGATGTCTACTCCATCGACAGCCAATGAATCCTTAACTGCAAAGTCAAAATTACCTGTCACCAACTCGCATGACAGTTTTAAACGGCAAATAGGGGTGACCTCCTCACTTCCTATGCCTTTAAAAATAATTGAGTCCCCTGTGAGAGACTGTTCCACCAATGGGTGTGCTCCCCGTACCACAACACTGGGGTTACAACCTGTGTCGCGCAATATCCTGACCAGGGTTCGCTCACTCCCGTCTATTGCTGCTAACATGCCTTCATAGATATATGGTTTAAAGGCATCCAAGCTGTTTGGGTTCGTCCTGTTCGTCGTGTAAACGGTGGCTGATTCATTTTCCTCTCTGTCTTTTCCCAATTGCTTCTTAGTCTTCCCATTCTGTGAAGTCAAATTATCCTTAATAACTTGGGCGACTGCTTTTGGTTGGTCTAACCAACAGTCCTTACTGATATGGCGTCTCTTGCTACACTAAAAACAGACAATATTAATTTTCTGCACATCTTTCACGATACTTGAAGGAGGATGATTAGACGTTTGTTGCTGTAGTACTATCGCATTCTGCTTAGGGACAGTACCAGTGCTACTTCCGTTGTAAGGGTTGAACTTGTTCCCCTAGTTATTTCCAAACTGATTTACATGGTTGGGTAAATACTTGACACTTGGTCGGAACGACGGTTGAAACTTCGTACCCGAGGAGGGTTTACGACCAATAATATTATCTTCACTCACCAAAGCAGCTTTATCAAGTTTCTTCACCTCTCTCTCTCTGTCTCTTAAGTACGTTCGAATGTGTTCAGGAATTCCTTGTAGATACTGCTCTAGTATTATCAATTTTTCCAGATCAGCCTTCTCCTTTACATTAGCAGCCTCTGTCTATCTCTCAAAAACATTATCTTACCTTATAAGTGTAATCCAAGAAAGTCATTTTTCTCCTCCTCTCTCACACTTTGGAACCTTTCATTATAATATTCAGGGGTCATCTGATACACTTGCAGCACGCTCCTCTTCACTTC
>NC_090732.1:66724545-66777045 GCF_036898095.1 Palaemon carinicauda
AAAGGATGAAGATCGCACTAACAATTACGCTGAGGCTGCCAATCGACGTCTGCAGTACGAACTAGGAATGCATCATCCCTCCATCTGGAAATTTATTGATGCCTTGAGGAAAGTTCAGAAAGGACGTGATGCATTTCTAGAAAAATTAATTGCTGGATATCAACCTCCCAAAAACTAAAGAAATATAGCGATGCTGATGAAAGAATAAAAAAAAAAAAAAAAAACAGTAATGGAAGGTGAGTCATTAAAGCCTACTGATTTCCTGAAGGGTATTGCTCATAATTACGAAATGAAGAATTAATTCCTAAGGTTAAAAAATCTTTGCTTGGTTTTAATTTTGTAATACAATATTTTCAATTTAAAGTTTTTAATAAGCATTATTCCATTATTGTTTTAATAGGATCCTTTATACTCTAAGTGAATAATTTTTTTTTTTTCAATTACAGATTTTTATTTACATTATTCCTTCATTTTCTTTTCTAAATTTCCATACATAAACAAATAAATAAGTCTTTGGGTGCTTTCAAAAGCAAAGACGCCGAAACAATCTGACGCCTAAACGGCTACGCCGAATAGTGCTTCTAGTTTTCTGATGGAGAATCGGCTACGCCGAAACGGCGGCGCCAAATGGGCTACGCCGAAACGTAGCAAACCCTATATATATATATATATATACATACATCACGAGTGTTTGTGATATATGAGTGTATATATATATATATATATATATATATATATATATATATATACATACATCACGAGTGTTAGTGATATATATATATATATATATATATATATATATATATATATATATATATATATATATATATGTATATATATATATATATATATATATATATATATATATATATATATGGAGCCTTTGTAGGGTGACGGCCAGATCCGTTTTCATTCATAGAAAATGGGAATATCATAAAGTGGGGTGGACTGTGGCCGTCATTCTAAAATCGAGTTCGTAGAAAACTGGAATATTCTGAACTGTGGCCGTCGTTCTAAAAACGATTTTGGCGGGAGAAGCTAACTTAAAAAACCCACCTAACCTATGCTAAAAGCCGTATCCTTACCCAGGGGGGCTTCACACCCCCCCCCCCCGGACCCCCCCCCCCCCTTACCTACTACGGGAGCGAGAAGATTCGTGGCCGGAGTAAGAACTCGAGCCACAAATTTTCAGGTAATTTAGGGTTTTTGGCAAAAAACATAAAAGTGTGCGTTTAGCACATATTTAAGATCCGTAGACCATTTCCAAACGTTTTTATTCTCTACAAGATAACAGTCGGAGCGATAATAAGCAAATTAGGACGCTTGGCCGTAGCGCTACAAACTACCCATATATATATATATATATATATATATATATATATATATATATATATATATATATATATATATATATATATATCACTAACAATCGTGATGTATGTATATATATATATATATATATATATATATATATATATATATATATATATATATATATATATATATATTTATTTATTTATATATATATATATGGTGTACCACGATTCTTTTTGAATATATATGAAACTGAAAGAAAGCACTACCGAGTTAACAATGTTCTATCAATTAATTTTTTTTTTGGGGGGGGCTTCGTTTGTTTGTGATATGAATGTTTTAAATAACCCTTTCCATTAAAATGCTTTGACACAGGCCAAGGTACACGTATCCAAGAGGGGGGGGGGGGCGCGGTGTAATGGGGAAATGCTAAGCAAGCGGAATGAGAAACTAAACATGTGATAGAAAAAGATATTAATACTGTATTTCTAAATGGTATTGTACGTGGCCATTTTCATATTTTTGTTGTTGGATGTTGGTAATATATGAAAATAGAAACTCGTTTAACTATCCATATTTTCTATGAAACTAGTTATTTTTCTTTGCGTTTTCTGATTTTGATTATAGCATACATAAGAATTATTCTGAACTATGAAAATCTACCTGCAAATTAATTTGATTTCTTACGATTATAAACATCTTCTCGTTAGTAATTTTTTACATTAAATATTAGCTTTGAAATAAGAAACAAGTAATATTACGTTTAGAGATTCAAATGAAAACTTGGTGTAAGGATATAAAACCTTGTTTTGGATTATCTTAACCAACTTATCACGAACACCATAAGTTGTATGAAGTGACTCTCTCTCTCTCTCTCTCTCTCTCTCTCTCTCTCTCTCTCTCTCTCTCTCTCTCTCCAATTAAGAAGAAATCTGAGAGAATGAGTACACACATAATTTTCACTATTATGTTTTTGCTATTTTGTGTTATTCATAATTTTCTGCTGTAGGAATTATGATATCATAAACAATGTCAATTGTTGCTTTCACTATTATTTAGCATATTGCAGAGTAAAGTTTGGCTTGCCCGAGTAACCTTACTCTTTAAATATGTTGATCTACCTGAAGTGATCTGCTTTGAGTCTTGGTAAAGTGTTTTAAGATGGCACCTTGATTCCTGTGTCACTTCGAAGAGCCAGAAAAGGTGGTTGGTGGAGCTGTGAAGAACATATTTGAGTTTGATGGATATGCAGATCCTCACGGAAAATTAATATGCAACACTCTTGAGCAGTTCCTGTTTTCGTTGAAGAGGTGGTAGTTGCTGGTTTGTATTTCTTTTCCACAGTGGTAGCGATGGCATCATGTCATAGGGATATACACAAAGCGCAACCCTTCCTCATAGTTTTTAATTTTATGTCTTTAGTTTTGTATTACCGTGTGCGTCAGAATATCAATGCATATATAAAAGACTTGAAATTTACACAAGGTACACCCTCATATGTGACATTATGAGTATTGTGTAAGAAGTGAGACTCATACATATTTATTTATAAGAGTTTTACTTTTATTTTCAATGTTTATTTTCTCTTTAGTCATTTGTAGCTTTTTGCTCGCATTTGTAAAGGACTCATCTTTTGTTAAAGTACTAAGACGGAAGAGAGAGAGAGAGAGAGAGAGAGAGAGAGAGAGAGAGAGAGAGAGAGAGAGAGAGAGAGCGCCACGTGAGTCAAGGGGCTTAATTGCTGAGACAAGGGTCTCTTCGGATGTCTTTAGAAAGCATTTGGAAATATATACAAGATCTTTAACGAGCAGCGACAGTAGAGAGGGGGTAACTCCAGGCAGTAGATTGACAAGGCAAGAAGAAAAATGAATAGTTAAAGGAAAGTGCAAAGGAGAGATGAAGTTTAAAAGAAGGAAACGACGGCAAAAAAAAGAAAATATGTTATATTTTTAAAAGACAATTTTCCTCTCTCGATTGGTAATATTTTTTCTTTTTTTTAATCGTGTGTTATTGCGTCAGTTCCAAGAAGATAACTCCTATTTTCTTTTGACTGCTAACTGAAGAGAAGACCGCTGTAGATGCTCCGTACTTATTGAATGATATGTAATGTAAAAAATTTGTTAACGGTATTGCTAATATGAAAGCTTACTCTGACTATATATTTTGTCTTTTTTTTTTAAGCCTATAAAGTCTCTATTTTTCTCTTTCATATCAAATTCCAAGCTTTTCTTTTACTTTCCATATTCCTCGTCATTTCAATTATTTTCTTTAGATCCAATTATGGATTCACATTGCAAATTTTCTGTGTTCATTCTGGCACTAATTATTTCACAATGTAGAGTAATATTATGAATTTCTATAGCCAGAGGGAGAGAGAGAGAGAGAGAGAGAGAGAGAGAGAGAGAGAGAGAGAGAGAGAGAGAGAGAGAGAGAGAGACAGAGAGAGAGAGAGAGAGTTCTGAAAATAGGTGATATACTATTCCTTATTCCTTCTTGTTGTCTGATTATACGCCTTCTTATCAAATGATTTCAGTTACATAATATATGAAAATAGTTTTTTTGTTAGCGTAAAACAATGATTTGATTTACCTATGAGCAGTACTTTTTATACATTAACTATGCAGAATGAAATCCGACTTGATAGATAGGCGTCTTTGCAAAATAAATATGCATTTGTTGGTGGTTGAGGGTTGGGTGTTATGAAATTTTAAGTGAAAAGAATAAGGATAGTTGGTAATAGAAAATATTGAGCAAATAATACTCATTAGTGTCTATAAAAGAAGTATTCTATAGTAAACCTTTTAGTACTCAAATGCTAAAGGTAAGACGAGAGGTACATGTTTTTTACATTTTTTATGATTTTAATAGCAGCCTCTCATTCTCTTCCCGTCTGTTCCCTTTATATCATGATTATATCATGATACGATGGAAGACTTAGTTTACTGCCATTCAAGATTTCCGTCATCTCGAGCACTATTGCATCAACTTTCAGAAAGAATAAGCATTAATTTACGCTTTGGAAGAAAAGAGAGATCATACTTTGCGTAATACGTGATAGTATCTAGATTATGGAATATAATACAAACAAATGAGTATAGTCTACGGGAATATATCATATTACATAGCAATTTATATTCATACACAGATTAATAACTTTGTGATTTCTGTCACATATTATCAATACAAAATACAATAATAACTAGAAGTTCTGTTACATCTGACATTCAATTATATTTTCCGTATATATTCGAATGAAATCGTTATCATCCCTTATGATGCATTTAGATGTCACTTCTATATGAACTGATTACTCAGACCCTTATACTGTAAAATGTCTATGACGCCGTTTGCGGTGGTCCTGCTCAATGCCAAACGTGGGGCATTTGAAACTCGATTCATGTCAGTTCCACTTACCGCCTCACCGTTATTTTCTCTTGCTTATCACGCACATTCGTCATTGCATTCACTTAATGCTCAATTATTTCCAATATCCCTAATAAACCAGTTACAGAGTCCCACTAAAACCTACAAAAAAACTCGTGCTAGGTCTGATTTTATCTTGTAGCTTTGCCAGTAATAATAATAATAATAATAATAATAATAATATTAATAATAATAATAATAATGATAATAATAATAATAATAATAATAATAATAATAATAATTTGGAATGCCTCCTATTTACCGACATCCCATTTTAATCAATTAAATTAATTTGATAAAACTTTTTATATGTGCCACAAAAAAAGAAAAAGAAAAAAAAAAAAAACCAGGGGTTCATCATCCTATATGTTTTGCTTGTACATTTCCCCCTACAAATGTTAGGACATTTCAATGGTGCATATGATTTTAAGTAACACATCTAAATGGGATAGGATGTCAATACCAACGAGCAGCATCCACTGCTGTCAGTAGCTCAACGAAGTGGTACACTTAGATGCAGCAGGACGCCTATTGGACACTCCTTTCAAACGCTACAGTAGTCAGCCAAGCAGACAAAAATGGTTCAAAATGAACAAAATGGACAAGGAAAGACTTGTGGTTAATATCATCTGCAGAACCATGATAAAAGTCATCTTATTCTAAAGACAGAATTTTAGTTTATATGTAATGCATTTATATTCGGTAGGTAAATGTTATTACAAATAACCATCGGCATAATACCCTTTGGAATCACTCGAAGCGTTTGCTGTCCTGGCGTGGTCACCTTAAACCGTACCAAATCGTCACCTAATAATTCTACGATAAGAATAAAAAGAAAAAAAGAAAAAAATAGAACTAGGTTTATGTTTTTTCTCTCCATATCTTGTCATTATAACCCTATATTTTCAAAGTTTAATTAATAGCATATCAAATTATTTGTATGGTTGTGGAAGCGTAATGAGAACGTCCCTGCCTAGCAATCTGTTGAAATGGGAGTTTGAGTCCTGCTTAAGCTCAATAGGTTCTAAATTAGTAGTAGTGTCTGCAACTTCCTCATCTTCGTGCGCTTGGGATGGGGAGTTTGGGGCAGCACAAAGGTCTACCTGCTGGGCCATCAGCAGCCATCGCCTGGCCTTCCCTGGACCTAATTTTGGCGCTGGTTACATGTAAATATGGATAGTCCTAAGGGCACTGTTCTGTTCCTTGCCTCTGCCATTCTTGGACGACCTTTAAATATTTAAACCCTTAAAATTTGTATGCATATAGAATTCCTTTCTTCTATGGTATTGCTGGTGCCTCAAGGTAAATATTCATAAAACATCTATTAAGATTAACAGCACTCGTTGTTTATCTTTTCAAAGCCAAGTCTGAACTTTTATCTCCTGAGGGAACTAACCCAGACTTTTTCTAACCTTGAAACAATAATTTCTTTCAGGATGAGCTCTTTGGATATTCCTATGTTAAAAAAGGAGCTCACAGCATAGAATTCTTGATGAAAAGCAGGAAATAGACAAATAGATAATGAAATGGTAAGTGGCTACTGAAGGCAACTATTGCTAATATATTTCATCATATGTCACTTTGAAAACTTATTCATAGACTAAATGCATAAGTATTTTAAACCCCTGTATCATAAACACTATGATGATAATATCTTTGTTATTTCGATGTAATCAAGAATATAAGGTGGGTTTCCGTGCACACTCCACCACAAGGACTAAATAAAATATGGTTTTATAGCTTCCTTTTGGCATCCTGAATCACATTTCAGATGTTAACAGGAACGAGACTCAGGCCAATTGATAGATATTGAGCTTTATATCCAAGACTATAATGAAAGCTTAAAAGGGGAAAATTTGGGTATTGATTGGCTTATATGGATAAATATTTGAAGAAAGCATATCTTTTATCAAGCTTTTTATACATGAAAACTAATAAAATCATTATACGACAATCTTATTGCTCTAGTTTACTTTTGTATGCAGTCAGTTAAAATAAATTTAGACATAAGATACGTCATTTATGCTTCAAATATGTAATCATGTAAATTTCTTTTTTGGTTGATGCTGAGAGCTTTTTTTAAAGATGTACTAAACTAATCAAAATTATTTAATATCCATAACAACTATCTCTAACGTGAAACGAAATAATGTCAATAATCTAAGACCACTAGCAAGCAAATCTACCAATAAACAACAGAAACTGTATATTATTCAACTTTTATCTCTTATTGTTGCTAAATGACATGTCACTGTCAACTCAGTTTCTTAGGCCGGAGTTCGACTCTCCGGTCGACCACATTGGTGAAGATGGGTTGATTTAGATTCCAAGTACAAAAATCCTAAACTCGACATGAATAAGGATGGGAAAATTTTTATCAACTTTTATCTAAAATTCGATTCTCCCTGGGTCTCTGATCTAGAGATAAAGAGAGATTCCAGATATTAGGAGCATAATATATGGCTTATTTGTGTATGAAAAAAAAAAAAAAACATCTAAATGTGCAAAATTAATCATTACTCTAAAGCCAAGTACAAACTTACTAACAAGCTGGGTTGATTTCAATCCAAAGTGCAAAAAACCTGAAATCAATCAGAATAAGTATGAGAAAATTGTCATCAACTTTTATATATCTTTATGGCTAGATGCTATGTCACTGTCATCACAGTTTCTAAGGCTCAGGTTCGACTCAAGAGCCAACTAAAAACTATTATCTTTGACTTGAGTCCTTGGGTTTCTGATCCCAAGATATAGAGAGAATCCAGAAGTTAAGAGGAGTATCATATATGGCTTATTTGAAGATGAAAGACGCGTTTTAATGTGCATAATTTATCATGAATCAAAACCTTATACAAGCTTACTAACAAGCTATGGTGGTGGAGATGAGTTCATTTTAATTATACGTACAAAAAACCTGAACTCGTCAGAATAATTATGGGAGAATTGTCATCAACTTTTATTTCTATTTGTGTCCAAATGCTATGTCACTCTTACCCCACTTATTTGGGCCTTGGTTCGACTCCCCGGCTGACATGAAGCTATTATCTGTGAGTTGTTTCCAGATATTAAGATGAGTACCGTATAATATATGGCTTACTTGAGAATACAAAAGACATCTAAATGTGCAAAATTTATTATCAATCAAAAGCCAGGTACAAACTTAACAACAAGCTACAATGGTGGATATGGGTTGATTTAAATTGTAGGTACAAAAAACCTGAACTCGATATATATAAGTATGGGATAACTGTTATCAAATTATATTTTCTTTGCTGTTAGATGGTATTTCACAATCACCTCAGTTACTTGGGCCCAGGTTTGACTCCTTCACCGCCCAGAAGCTATTATCTATGAGTTGATTCTCCTTGGGTCTCTGCTCCCGAGGTATAGGAAGAATACAGAAATTAAGACGGGTATAATATGTGGCTTATTTGAATATGAAAAACACGTGTGAACCTGCAAAAAAAATATCATGAATCAAAAGCCAAGTACAAACATACTAACAAGCTACAATAGTGGAGATTGGTTGATTTCAATTCTAAGTACAAAACATCTGAACTCGACAGGAATTAGTATGCGGAAATTGTTATCATCTTTTATATCTTTTTTTTGGCTAGATGGTATGTCACTGTCACCTGAGTTTCTTTGGCCCGGGTTCGACTCCTCGGCAGACCAGAAGCAATTATCCTCAAGTTGATTCCCCATCGGGTCTCTGATCCCGAGGTACAGAGTGAATACAGATAATAAATGGAGTATAATATATGGCTTATAGGATATGAAAATAAACGTCTGACGGTGCAAAATTTATCATTAATAGAAAGCCACGTATAAACTTACCAACAAGCGATAATGGAAAAAATAGGTTGATTTCAATTCTTAGTTAAAAAAAAACCGGAACTTGACAGGAATAAATATGGTAGAATTGTCATCAACTTTTATATCTCTTTGTGGATAGGTGTTAGGTCACCGCCATGTCAGTTTTTTGCTCCCGGGTTTGACTTCCCGGGCCAACTAAAAGCTATTATCTTTCAGTTGATTCCCCATTGGGTCTCTGATTCCGAGGTACAGAGAGAATGCAGATATTAAGAGACGTAATATATAAGACATATGTGAATATGAAAAACACGTCTAAATTTGCAATGTTAATCATTATTTAAATGCCAATACACAAACTTACCAACATGCTATAATCGTGGAGAATGGTTGAACTCGACAGAGATAAGTATGGGAGAATTGTCATCTACTTTTACATCTCTTCGTGGCTAGGTGATATGTCACTGTCACATCAGTTACTTGGTCCCATGTTCGACCCCACTGCCGACCAGAAGCTATTATTTTTGAGTTGCTTCTCCTATGGAGATAATACATGAAGTGTAGTATATGTATTAGTGTGCTACTGTTGTTAACAAACATTGAGTATGTTTGTTGAGATGTTACATCTTCAAGTAAAGTCAATCAAGTTAACTTTAAAATGGTTTATTCTTTAAAAACAACAGTGTTAATATCTCCATCACAGGAGTATAGCTGGTTTGGTCGGATGACCATTCCATATGAAGTATTGATAAGAACTCCCTAAAATATCGATATCACAGAGACCATTCCATATGAAGTATTGATAAGAACTCCCTAAGATATCGATATCACAGATATCGTATAGTCAGTTATCTCAGCATTTAAACACAGAATGTAAACTAAACATTAGTATAGGAAGACACCTGCATCCGGTGGCGACACAACTCTTTCACACGGTTCGTATTTGTGTTTATTCTTCATAAAAATGTTACATTGCTGAGACCTGCTAATCGCATCCTGTTATGATCTGTCTGACTACAGCACTTCTCACGCTAGCTTCTACTTCCACAATGACGTATTACGTCATGTGTTTTAAACATGTAATATATGATTATTACATCAGCTCGGCCAGCTATCTCAATTTTTAAAAAAATTTAACAACACGTCAAAATATGTTTACTAGGAGTGTGACTGGACATATGTATTATTCTTTGTTTAACTTTAGCCATAAGCAAATGAGGATGAAAAATAGGCACATTAAAAAAAAATAATAACAATAATGCATATGAAAAGATATTACCAAAGCAAAGAAAAAATGCATGATAAATACAGATCACATATATGGTACATTGCAAGCAAATGATTATATGGTACCCCCCAAAAAATACTGATATACATATGATTCGGTAACTTTGTTAAAGAATAATTGTTACCTTTGTCAGAAATATAGATTTTTGGGCTCAAACCATGTCGTCCTGATGGAAGTTCCTATAGGGTAGCTTCCTAGGGTATATTACAACTACGGCGATATTCCCAGAGAATTTACCTTAAGGTACCCAGAATTCTAACTCCTGGAGCGAATATCCCTAATGAAAGTACCAGGGATATCGCGAAATATCAGAGGACGTATTCTTGACACGCCACATGGCAATCTGCACCCCGAACAGAGATAACACTTCGAAGGGGTCAATTGGCAAGAAAACGAAAACGAGAAAGAAAAAGGAGAGCCGTTCGCAAGGCTCTCTCTTCTCCCGTTTCGTAAGCGTGCATTGCGCCGATTCTGGCGCCATCTGTATTCCTTTTTGCGTAGCTTAACAACTCGGTGTTTTTTCCTGTGTTTCTCGCAAAATCTTGGATTTAATCGCTTATTATGCTTTCTCCAACTTCGTCGGCCTCTGATAAGTTGAGTATTATTTCTTTTATGTATAAATGTAGGCTCTTGGTAATTTTTAAAGTGATTAATAGTAATAATCTTTGTTACAAGAGCCGTTGCCTACTGGAGGCGTCCTGGACGCTGTCGCTCGCTAGGTATGAGTTTTAGTTAGCCAGAGCGACGTTCCCGGCTGTTTTGCTTTAATAATTTTAGCTATTTAGCGTTACATAGGATTTCCTTATTTGTGCTTTTAGTATTGTTTGTTTTGGCGAAGTATTCGCCAATTCTGGCCTACGCTAGACCATGTAGCCTAGTCGTTTGGCCCTAGTACTTTCCTGCATGATTTTTGGATTTCCGAGTGTTTTAAAATTTTATTGAAGCTTTAGGCAGTTTTATACATTTAAGATTATATTGATTATTTCCAAGATAGTATACGAGTGAGTTTCGGTGATTTAGGTAATCGATTCTCTTGATACCTAGGCTAAGTTGCCTATGGAGCCTTAGTATACTTTCTCATACTCCCCGGTTGCTTTCTTTTCTTCGGAGAAGGTATGCAATCCCTTTCCCTCTGTTTAAGCCTTGGGCTTAACCCTAGTGATTTATCTGAATTAACTTTCGATACAACTATATTGGGGTGTTACTGTACTTTCCTGTTCCAGTAAGTCTGGCTTCAGAGAGGGGCAGAACATCAGGGCTTTTTAGTCTGAATCTGTGTTTGTCTGGCTTGGGGTAGAGTCTCCCTCGCCAATCTGACGCAGACATAGGAGGCTTAGCCTCCTTAGGTCACTCCCGAAGGTTTCTGTACGAGATGATTCCTTCTTTTGTGATCTAGCAGACTAGTCCTTGTTGCTGTTCTTGGTGGGAGGATAAGATCCTTTCCCTGGGAGTAGCAACACCTTCCTTGCTTCGGTTCAGTGGGGGTTGGCAAGTATTGCTGGCCTCCCCCCCTTGGATCTCCCTTAGGCTAAGATGAGTTTTCTTGGCTGCCGGTGATTCTTTACTAAAGCAAGGTTGGTAGGACCCTCTTTGTCCCTTCCCCCTCTATCTCTGTAATGGCCTAGCCGTTACAGTACTGTACGTCATTCTACATCTGGACCTAGTATAGGTTAGGATGTGGAATTGACTCAGTCCCTTGCCGGCCGGCAGAGTGTGCCGGCCGGCAAAGGTCTTCTGCTTTGAGTGCAGCCCGGACCTCCCTTGGTCCCTCATCTATGTCTGTCTGTAGAGCCAGACGGCATTGGTCAGGAAGCCTGAATTAGATTCTCCCCTTCCTTATATGCACTCTTTCGGATTGCCTGGCTTGGAGGTAGTATACTCTCTTATCCTGGCATCCATTCTGTTTTCTTCTAGTGCTGTACCCAACCCGGCAGCCGTCCAATGTGGCCGGCAGCCGGGCAGTCGAAGTTCTCTGGTTCTTTTGCTGCTGGCCAGCATCGGTTGTTTACCTTTGCCGGCCGGTTTTTGTCACGCCCTTGTCTGCCTGTCGCTATGAGCGGTGGCCGGCAGCCGGGTGCTACCTTGTGTAGTTGCCGGCCGGCAGTCATTGCCGGCCGACATTGGCTGTTGCCGGCCGGCAGTTACTGCCGGCCGGCACATGCATTTGAACCAGCGTTCTGCCGCCTTATAGCTGTTAAGTAGTATACTTTAAAGCTAGTTATGGTGTGTGCCGGCCGGTGCATTACCTTCTATACTGTACCAGTATTCTTCAGTATAGCATATACTGTAGGAAGAAAACTATATTATAGTATTGGTACAACACTGTGTTTTCTAACACTTTTATGTGTTGTCTTGCACAGCCCTTTGGTGTTGCCTTACAGATAAGAAAGTGAGTTCTTTCTTGTCTATTATCAGGTATGTTAAAATCATATCTTAGGTGTGAGCTACACCTGTTTCCTCTGGAAATTTTTTCATTGGTTACTCTAGGACAGATTAACCATACGATTTTATTATCTGGAAGGCTGCAACAATTGGTTGTGCGGGAAACACAAGTTTGTGTCTTTCCTTTCTGATTTGTTATGCTAAACTGTACATATCCAGTGATACGTAGTTCACTTGATACTCATGGAAATTTCTTCTCTTTACAGGAGGACCATCCGAAGTGCGGAAATGTTTTCTGCAACGTCCGCAGTAAGAACTTCTGCGGACATGAGTTATGTAGGAGGCACGCAGCATGCGCTGTCTCCAAGGGTGATCTCCGGTGTGCTCTAACCTGATTACTGAGGCTTTTGATTCCCCTAGGACGGCGGAATCAAGGGATATAGCAAGGGAGAAGCTTCGTACCTGGGTAAGGGGCTTCCAGAAGAACACCTCTGGACCTTATCTTCCAAGTGAGAAGATGAGGGCTTACCTTTTCCCTAGGGCATCAGCTGATGCAGTGATTCCCCAGCCTCAAGAGGAGATCCCCCTAGTTCAGATCCAGGTGGATGCTGAAGTCGCGGTCGCCTTGCAAGACATCCAGTTGGACGACAGGATGTCAGACGTGTCCGAGCGTCTGGAGAAAGACCTCCTGGCAGGAGGCCAGGATGAAGATCAAGCCCCAGACATTGTAGAGGAAGAGGCCGACGAGGTGTCGGCTGCTCCGGTTCAGATCCCTGAACCTATTCCCTCAACATCGTCCGCTCTCCCAGTAGAGCTGGGACAGGCCCTCTCCTCCATTGTTGGAATGATCCAACAAATGCAGAAGGAGAATATTGAGAAGGCGGCTGCAATGGAACTGCAGATGCAGAAGCTTGCAGCATCACGTGGGCCCCAGAAAAGGCTCAATGTGAAAGACCTTCCCTTGTGCTCAGATGCTAACCCATGGAGATATGCTGAGCACATGCCGTTGACGATTGGAAAGATCGTCATGTCGGATAAGTTGGGTTCAGTTCCCCTAGAGGAGGTGGAATTCTGGCCCAGCAAAGGGTCATATCCGGACTGTTATGTCCGGTTGAGGAAGGAACCAGCTTCAAAGGAGGAGACAGAGCCGAAGGAGGTCATAGTCATGGACCATGCTAAGGCTCAAGCTTTGTTTTCATCTTCGATGAAAGAGAGGGGCTTCACGAACTCAAAAGTAGCTGCATTGAGTAAGAAGCTCCCTTCCTTTGTGTCCTCTCCTGCTAGAGCCTTCCCCTTTTTGCAGAAAGGGTTTGCGGCTGTATTAAAAGCAGTCGAAGCTGGCAAGCCTTGCCCCTCCCTGGAGGAGTGTAAACCCTTGTCGCTGGCCCTACCTATGGACCACAAGGACTGGAAGGACGTCCATCTTACCTTCTCAGTCGGGAAGTTGGAGGCTGATGTTGCCGGACGTCAGTTCGGTGAGAACCTCCCTAAGCTGTCTGACTTTCTTTTGCGGAGAAGAGCTCGAGACAAAAGAAAGACTGGCTGCCTCAATGTCTCTTCAGACTACTCTTGAGACGATGGCAAGTGACCCCAAGGTCCATGAAATGTTCATGGTAGTGGCCAAGACTCATCTGGCCACAGTGACGAAGGATCTTTACAGCTTCGTCAGGGCGAGGAGAGCTTGTAGGGAGTTCGTGTTCACCTCGGCTACGGTGAGGCACGAGCCAAGGAAACTAATCTCCTCCAGCATTTGGGGCAAAGACCTTTTCCCTAGCGAATCGGTCAAAGAAGTTGTTGATAAGGCCGCCACGGAGAATAGAAACCTTCTCCAGAAGTGGGGCCTGTCTATCAAGAGAAAGTCTTCCCCGGATGAGGGTCCCCAACCAAAGAGGAAGACTAAGAGGACTAGGCTACCGTCTCGGCCAGCCAAGCCATTTAGACAGCAACAGCAACAGCAATTGCCGATGCCTTCAGTGCCCCAGATGGTGGCACAAACCCCGACCACATTCCAGTGGGTACCCCAGGCCGTGTCGACACAGTCCCCGGCATTCAACCCAACGTTCGAAGGGCAGTCAACTTCCTTTCGAGCAAAGCCTAGAGGAGCAGCCAGAGGCTCGTCTAGGCGCCCCTCAAGGGGAAGGGGATTCAGGGGTGGTCGCGGTCAGGGAGGCAAGACCTCTGGACAGCAGTCTAAGTGAGATGATACCGGTAGGAGGGAGACTTCAAAGTTTTCAGGATCGGTGGACCTTCGATCCCTGGGCCCACAGCCTACTCAAGAATGGACTGGGCTGGAGCTGGTACAGCACTCCACCCCCGTGCCCTCGGTTTTTCCAACACTCCACCCCCGTTCTGGAGGAGTACATCCAAGAACTGTTGGAGAAAAAAGTGATCCGAAGGGTGAAGTCCATCAAATTCCAAGGGAGGCTGTTTTGTGTTCCCAAGAAAGACTCGGAAAAACTCAGAGTCATTCTGGACTTGTCGCCACTCAACAAGTTCATAGTGAACTGCAAGTTCAAGATGCTAACACTGCAACACATAAGGAACTTACTGCCCAAGAGGGCATATAACGTCTCCATAGACTTGTCAGACGCCTATTGGCACGTTCCAATCAACCGTCGACTCTCCCCCTACCTAGGGTTCAAGCTACAACGAAGACTATACGCCTTCAGAGCCATGTCATTCGGGCTAAATATAGCTCCAAGGATCTTCACGAAGCTTGCGAGCGTAGCTCTCAAACATTTACGCCTAAAGGGAATTCAGGTGGTAGCCTACCTGGACGACTGGCTGGTGTGGGCAGCATCCAAGACAGAATGCTTGCAAGCTTTTCTGCAGGTGATCCAGTTCCTAGAGTATCTAGGCTTCTAGATCAACAGAAAAAAGTCTCGACTTTCTCCATCTCAAAAGTTCCAGTGGTTGGGAATCCACTGGGACCTAATGTCACACCAATTCTCCATCCCGGCGAAGAAAAGGACGGAGATAGCTGGTTCTGTCAAGAGACTTCTAGATTCCGAAAGGATATCAAGACGCGAACAGGAGAGAGTACTGGGTTCTCTCCAGTTTGCTTCGGTAACAGACCCGGTGCTAAGAGCACAGCTAAAGGATGCAACCGGAGTTTGGAGAAGTTATGCATCAAACGCGCGAAGAGATCTGAGAAGACCAGTTCCGCTTCGTCTACGTACTCTTCTCAGGCCTTGGTCCCAAGCCAGACATCTAAAGAAGTCGGTACTTCTTCAGCCACCTCCCCCGTCGGTGACGATTCACACAGACGCCTCGAAGGAGGGGTGGGGAGGTCACTCTCATCGGAAAAAGGCCCAAGGGACTTGGTCCAATTTATTCAAGACCTTTCACATAAACTTTCTAGAAGCTATGGCAGTGCTCCTTACCTTAAAGAAAGTCTCCCCGCGTCACTCGATCCACATAAGGTTGGTGCTGGACAGCGAGGTATTTGTGAGATGCTTGAATCGACAAGGATCAAGGTCGCCACCTCTCAACCAGGTGATGTTGGCCATCTTCCGATTGGCGGAAAAGAAGAAGTGGTACCTGTCGGCAGTTCACCTTCAAGGAGTCCGCAATGTGACAGCGGACGCTCTATCCAGGTTCACACCGATAGAGTCGGAATGGTCCCTAGACGCAGGATCGTTCTCTTTCATCTTGAGACAAGTCCCAGAACTGCAGATAGACCCCTTTGCGACGAAAGACAACAAGAAGTTGCCCCTGTACGTGTCCCCGTACGAGGACCCCTTAGCGGAAGCAGTGGACGCGATGTCCCTCGACTGGAACAGATGGTCCAGGATTTATCTGTTCCCTCCTCACAACCTTCTGTTGAGGGTCCTCAAAAACTGAGATCCTTCAAGGGGGTAGCGGCAATAGTGGCCCACAAGTGGCCGAACAGCGTGTGGTTCCCCCTGGCATTGGAACTACGGTTGAAGTTTCTACCGCTACCAGATCCAGTTCTGACCCAGCGAGTCCAGAAGTCGACTGTCTGCGCTTCATTACAGAAAACCCGGACCCTGCAGCTCGTGATTTTCTCTCCCTAGCGGTGAGAAAGCATTTCGGGATTTCGAAAGCCAGCATAGACTTCCTAGAGGAATATAAGTGCAAATCTACTAGAAGGCAATATGAGTCATCTTGGAGAAAATGGGTGGCCTTTGTCAAGGCAAAGAATCCGCAGGAGATCTCGACGGACTTCTGCTTATCTTTCTTCATCCACCTCCATGGTCAAGGGTTGGCAGCTAACACGATTTCAACGTGTAAGTCTGTTTTGACAAGACCCATTCTATATGCCTCCAGGTCGACCTCGCTAACGAGATCTTTAATAAAGTTCCGAAAGCCTGCGCTAGGCTCAGACCTTCAGCACCTCCAAAGCCCATTTCATGGTCTTTAGATAAAGTTCTTCATTTCGCTTCTCTGTTGAACAATGAGGAGTGTGCGTTAAAGGATTTGACCCAAAAAGTTATTTTCCTATTTGCACTCGCGTCCGGGGCCAGGGTTAGTGAGATTGTAGCCCTCTCGAGAGAGGAGGGTCGTGTTCAGTTCCTGGATGGGGAGAACTGAACCTGTTTCCGGATCCTACGTTTCTTGCCAAGAATGAGTTACCCACCAACAGGTGGGGTCCCTGGAGAATCTGCCCTCTGAAAGAAGATGCATCTCTATGTCCAGTAGAATGCCTAAAGGTCTATCTTCGTAGAACTTCAGACTTCAAGGGTGGTCAACTATTCAGGGGAGAAACATCAGGCTCAAATTTATCACTGAATCAACTCAGGGCGAAAATCACATATTTTATTCGCAGAGCGGATCCTGACAGTACACCCGCAGGTCACGATCCGAGGAAAGTTGCCTCATCCTTAAATTTCTTTAATTGTATGGATTTTGAACATCTTCGTTCATACACTGGCTGGAAGTCTTCCAGAGTGTTCTTTCGCCACTATGCGAAGCAAGTGGAGCCACTAAAGAGATCTGTGGTAGCAGTGGGTTGCGTCGTTAACCCGGCTGTTTAACTCTGCGAGGAACAGTGGTTTTAATTGGGACGATTAATTCTAGGGTGTGTGTGTAGTTACATACTGTGCTACAAACTAAGTGAGGGCACCGAGTTGCCCACGTTGACTGTTCCACTTCCAAAGGTGAACCTGGCATAAGTGCAGACATGTGTGCCGAGCGTTTCTAACGCTAATGTGACTGATTACTAATACAGACTTTTATGATTTTGATACCTCGGTATGGTAAAAGGGGCACTAATGTTTTTCTTTCAGATAAACAAGTTTCTGTTTACTATCATACTTATGCTTAAAGTTTTGGTTATCCTCCTCTTATATATATATATAATTGTTGTTAACCTGTCTATTTATTGTCTGTCAATAAACTTGTTCTTGAGAACCTTGCGTCTCCTTCACATGTGTCAATTTTTTGGTATAATTGAGCATTCATTCTATGTATATTTATCTGGGATAATTCTAATAGATTGTTCCTTTATGCAAGCTAATGTTGCATTGGTTTATGCTTTCCCTTAGCGGGAGGACTCCATCCCATAAGGGGACGGTGGCGGATTTACAAGTTTCCTCCTATGCGGATATAAACCTTTGTTCAATACAAGTATTGAGCGGAGAACTGGTCGATATTTCATATTGACGCAGTGGTTCTTTACAAACTATGCTTTACTTAATATAGGGTGAGACCACTATATTGGCTTGCCTGGTATTCATACATAGGTATATGTACTCTTCGAGACTTTTCCAGAGTCTAGTAGGACTCTTCCCTGTAGGGGGCAGGAAGCTCTAACATGATTTTTGGGCTCAAGCCATGTCGTCCTGATGGAAGTTCCTTAAAGGCAGCTTCCTAGGGTATATTACAACTACGGCGATATTCCCAGAGAATTTACCTTCAGGTACCCAGAATTCTAAATCCTGGAGCGAGTATCCCTAAAAAAGACCTTAGGGATATCGTAAATATCAGTGGACGTATTCTTGACATGCCTCATAGCAATCTATACCCTGAATAGAGTTAACACTTCGTAGGGGTCAAATGGCAAGAAAACGAAAACGATAAGAAAGGGGGGAGCCGTTCGTAAGGCATCTCTCCTCCCCGTTTCGAAAGCGTGCCCTGCGCCGCTCACGGCGCCATCTGTATTCCTTTTTGCGTAGCTCTACGACTCGGTGTTTCGTTCCCTGTTTTCTACCAAATCTTGGAATTTCTCTTGTGATAATGCTGTCTCCAACTTCTTCTGCCTCGGATAAGTTGAGTATTATTTCCTTTATGTATAAATGTAGGCTCTTGGTTAAAATTAAAGTAATTAAAAGAGTTATCTTTGATACAAGAGCTGTTGCCTGCTGGAGGCATCATGGATGCTGTCGCTCGCTAGAATAGGAATTATTTGTTAGCAAGAGCGAAGTTCCCAGCCCCTTTGCGCTTAAATATTAGCTACTTAGCTTATTTAGGAATTCTGTTATGATGCGTTAGTAGTGTGCCTGGCGAAGTTTTGCCTAGGCTGCCAACACTAGTCTTCGTAGGCTAGCGGTTGGTCTATGTACTTCCTGCATGATAATTAGTCTTCCAAGTGTGATTTTATTGTTTTAAGCGTTAGGCAACGTTATACATATTAGCCATTTTCGAGTACTTTCCAAGATAGTATTGGTGGGAGTTTCGGTGAATTAGGTAATCGATTCTCTTAGTGCCTAGGCTAGGTTGTCTTAGGTCATTATAATATTATCTGTGTCCCAGTTTGCTCCCTTCTCTTCGGGGAAGGGGCAAACCCTTTCCCTCTGTTTAAGCCCTAGGCTTAACTCTAGTGGTTTGTTTGAATTAATTTTCAAATATATCTATGCTGGAGTAGTACTGTACCTTCCCGTTCCATCTGAATTGGTTCAGAGGGGGACAGTACAACAGTGTTTAGTCTGAGCCCGGGTTCGTCTGGCATGGGGCAGAGTCTCCCTTGCTGATTGACTCGGGCATTAAGGGTTTATCCCCTTGGTCCACCTTGTTGGGTTCCAGTAGTGATCCCTTCACTCGGTGACCCATCAGACTGTCCTCTTGCCGTTCCGGTCTCGGGATATGTTCCCTTTTCTGGAATAGCAATTCCTTCCTTGCCGTGGTTTTAGGGAGGCAGCCAGTAGTGCCGGCCTCCCTCTCGGGTCTTTCTCTGACTGAGATGAACTGTCTTAGTTGGGAATGACCCTTAACCAAGGCAAAGTTGGATAGGACCCTCTGTCCTTCCCTTCTATTTTCCGTTTCCTTGTGTCAGTCGTCCGCATCCATACCTAGCCTAGGTTAGGATGAGGAACTGACGTGGTCTCCTGTCGGCCGGCAGAGTGTGCCGACCGGCAGAGACCATTCCTTCGAGTGCTGCCCGGTCCTTTCTTGGTCCCTCCATCGCTGCCGTCTGTAGATTCAGTAAGCAGCGGTTAGGAAGCTTGACTTAGTGTCTCCCCTTCCTTTCGGCACTCTTTCGGGTGCCGGGCTCAGAGACTCATAGTCTCTTAACCCGGCACTCATTCTGTTGTCTTCGTATGTGTTGTCCTTGCCGTCTGCCGGCCTACAGGCCGGCCGTCGGTGGGGAGGGGTGTTTTCCAGTTCTCTTGCTGTCGGTCGGCGATGGTTATATACCTTTGCCGGCCGGTCTCTTGCTCATCTGCCGGCCACTACAAGTGGGGCCGGCAGCCGAGCGCTGCCTGGTGTGGAGGCCAGCCGGCAGGGTTTGTTTTCTGCTGCCGGCCGGCCTGCGACACTGCCCAGTCAGCCGGCCACTAAGAATGATGGCCAGCAACGCAGTGCAAACCGGGTGGCTGCGGACCGGCAACCACTGCCGGCCGGTTCAGGCATGGGATCTGGAGTTCTCCCCAATAAGGGTGATCTGATGTTGTGTACTTGAGATCTACCTTTCGAAAAACGGGGGGGGGGGGGGGGTGCTGACCGGCAATAGCCGGCCGGTACACCACCCTCAGGTACTGTATCAGTCCTCTCTTGGTGGTATATTCAACCAAGGGAGTTCATGATGTAGTAGGTTACAACACTGTCTTTTCTATCTTACTTGTGTTACTGGTGCAATCACTTGGTGTCGCCTAACAAGGATAAAAGATAATTCTTTTATCCCTGGCCGGAATGGTAATATTTTACCTTAGGTGTGAGCTACACCTAATTTCCTTTGGAAACATGTTCTCTGGTTATTCTAGTAAAGACTAACTATGTGACTTTGGCTGGTGGGCTTCCACAGGTGTTTGTGTGGGTTTCACAAGTAGGTGTCTTTCCCTTGTTGAATACTCATTTGTTACATGTGAATTAAAATTCACTTGATATTCATGGAAATTTTTCTTCTTTTACAGGAGGAGCATCCGAAGTGTGATAGTGTCTTCTGCAATGTCCGCAGTAAGAACTTTTGCGGACATGTCTCGTGTAGGAGGCACGCGGCTTGTGCAGCCTCCAATGATGACCATCGTTACTGGGATCCGCAGGTATGTGCTGTATGTACTAACCTGCTATCAGAGGCTTTTGAATCCCCTAGGTCGGCGGAGTCAAGAGATGTAGCGAGGGAGAGGCTTCGCTTATGGGTAAGGGGTTTTCAGAAAAACACCACTGGACCTTATCTTCCTAACGAGAAGATGAGGGCATACCTTTTTCCCAAGGCTTCCCCTGATGCTGTTGTTCCCCAGCCTCGGCCGGAGATCCCTCTGGTCCAGATTCAAGTGGAGGAGGATGTCGCTGATGCCATGCAGGACATCCAGTTGGACGACAAGATGTCTGACTTGTCCGATCGTGCGGAGCAGGATCTCCTCGCAGAGGGCGAGGAGGAGGATCGAGATCCTATTGCCGTGGAGGAAGAGGTTCCCGTATCATCAGACGTGCCGGTTCAGGTCTCTGAACCTATCCCCTCTACCTCGTCCGCTCTTCCAGCAGAGCTAGGACAGGCTCTCTCTTCCATCGTTGGTATGATCCAACAGATGCAGAGGGAGAATAATCAGAAGGCCGCTACTTTGGAGCTCCAGATGCAGAAGATCACAACATCACGTGGACCTCCAAAGAAGCTCAACGTTAAGGACCTTCCTCTGTGCTCGGATGCCAACCCGTGGAGATATGCCGAGCACATGCCGATGACGATTGGGAAGATCGTCATGTCGGAGAAACTGGGCTCAGTTCCCCTTGAGGAGGTGGAATTCTGGCCCAGTAGAGGGGCCTACCCGGACTGTTATGTCCGTTTGAAGAAGGAGCCGGCCTCGAAGGAGGAGACGGAACCAAAGGAGGTGATTATCCTGGATCACTCCAAGGCTCAAGCCACTTCAACAGCTGCTTTGAAGGAGAGGGGGTTCTCAAACTCTAAAGTTGCCGCTTTGAGTAAGAAGCACCCCTCCTTTGTATCCTCCCCGGCTAGGGCCTTCCCCTTTATGCAAAAGGGGTTTGCGGCCGTCATGAAGGCGGTTGAAGCTGGCAAGCCGTGTCCGTCTTTGGAGGAATGTAAACCTCTGTCGTTGGCATTGCCGCTGGACAATAAGGACTGGAAGGAGGTGCACCTCACTTTCTCGGTTGGGAAGTTGGACGCCGACATTGCAGGTCAGCAGTTCGGCGAAAACCTTCCCAAGCTGTCGGAATTCCTTCTACGGAGGGAATTGGACACAAAGGAGCGCCTGGCAGCCTCGATGTCTCTCCAGACCAACATGGAGACGATGGCTAGCGACCCCAAGATGCCAGAGATGTTCATGGTAATGGCCAAAATTCATCTGGCCACAGTAACCAAGGACCTCTATTGCTTTGTCAAAGCAAGGAGGGCCTGTAGGGAGTTTGTGTTCGCCTCGGCCACAGTGAGGCATGAACCCAAGAGGCTAATTTCATCCAGCATCTGGGGTAAAGATCTCTTTCCCAAGGACGTGGTCAAAGAGGTCGTGGACAAGGCAGCCACTGAGAACCGCAATCTTCTCCTGAAGTGGGGCCTGTCCCTTAAGAGGAAGTCTTCTCCGGATGAGGGCCCTCAGCCGAAAGGAAAGGCGAAGAAATCAAGGTTTTCCTCCCGTCCAGCCAAGTCCTTCAAACCACAAAGACAACAGCAGCAGCAGCCAGCTTTGCCTCCGGTACCACAACTGGTAGCCCAGACCCCGACCACCTTCCAATGGGTACCCCAAGCCATGTCATCAGCTTCCCCGGCATTCAATCCCGTGTTCGAGGGACAGTCAACCACGTTTCGTGCAAGACCCAGAGGGGCAGCTAGAGGGTCATCAAGACGCCCCTCTAGGGGACGAGGATTTAGAGGTGGTCGCGGCCAGGGAGGCAAGACTGCAGGGCAGTCAAAGTGAAGTGTCGCCGGTAGGTGGGAGACTTCAGTATTTCCGGGATCGCTGGACCTTCGATCCCTGGGCCCACAGCCTTCTCAAAAATGGACTGGGTTGGAGTTGGTACAGTACTCCGCCCCAGTGCCCTCAATTTTTCCAACACTCCACCCCCGTTTTGGAGGAGTACATCCAAGATCTGTTGGAGAAAAAGGTGATCAGGAGGGTAAAGTCCATCAAGTTTCAAGGGAGGCTGTTTTGTGTTCCCAAGAAAGACTCGGGGAAACTCAGAGTCATTCTGGACTTGTCACCACTCAACAAGTTCATAGTGAACCACAAGTTCAAGATGTTAACGTTACAACACATAAGGGCCTTACTGCCCAAGAGGGCATATACCGTCTCCATCGATTTGTCAGACGCATATTGGCACGTTCCAATAAGTCGCCGTCTCTCCCCCTACCTAGGATTCAAGCTACAACAAAAACTTTATGCTTTCAGGGCAATGCCCTTCAGGCTAAACATAGCAAGTAGTAGCCTACCTGGACGATTGGTTGGTGTGGGCAGCATCCAGAGCAGAATGCTTGCAAGCTTCCCTACAAGTGATTCAGTTCCTGGAATATCTAGGCTTCATGATCAACAGAAAGAAGTCTCGTCTTTCTCCAGCTCAGAGGTTCCAGTGGTTGGGAATTCACTGGGATCTAGTGTCACACCGTCTTTCCATCCCAATGTCAAAGAGGAAGGAAATAGCGGGGTCTGTCAGGAGACTTCTAGGTTCCGAGAGGATATCAAGACGCGAACAAGAGAGGGTTTTGGGCTCTCTTCAGTTTGCATCAGTAACAGACCCAGTGCTAAGAGCACAGCTAAAAGATGCAGCGGGAGTATGGAGAACCTTTGCATCGAAAGAGCGAAGGGACTTGAAGAGACCGGTCCCACTTCGACTACGTTCTCTTCTCAGACCGTGGTCTCAAGCCAGTCGTCTAAAGAGGTCTCTACCTCTTCAGCCATCCCCCCCGTCAGTGACAATCCACACAGATGCCTCAAAGGTAGGGTGGGGGGGTCACTCCCATCGGAAAAAAGTGCAAGGGACCTGGTCCAAGCTATTTGGGACCTTTCACATAAACTTTCTAGAAGCTATGGCAGTGCTTCTTACCCTGAAGAAAGTATCCCCACGTCACTCGATCCATGTAAGGTTGGTACTGGACAGCGAGGTAGTAGTGAAATGTCTGAATCGGCGGGGATCGAGATCCCCACCTCTCAACCAGGTAATGTTAGCCATATTCCGACTGGCGGAGAAGAAGAAGTGGCACCTGTCAGCAGTTCACCTTCAAGGAGTCCGGAATGTGACCGCGGACGCTCTATCCAGGGTTACACCGATAGAGTCAGAATGGTCCCTAGACGCAGGATCATTCTCCTTCATCTTGAGACAAGTCCCAGAACTGCAGATAGACCTCTTCGCGACGAAGGACAACAAGAAGCTGCCGAAATATGTGTCCCCATACGTGGACCCCTTGGCAGAAGCAGTAGATGCGATGTCCCTCGATTGGAACAGATGGTCCAGGATCTACCTGTTTCCCCCTCACAACCTGATGTTGAGGGTCCTCAACAAACTGAGATCCTTCAAGGGAGTAGCAGCAATAGTGGCCCACAAGTGGCCGAACAGTGTATGGTTCCCTCTAGCTCTGGAACTACGACTGAAGTTTCTACCACTCCCGGACCCAGTTCTGTCCCAGCAAGTCCAGAAGTCGACTGTCTACGCTTCATTACAGAAAACCCGAACCCTGCAGCTCATGATTTTCTCTCCCTAGCGGTGAAGAAACGGTTCGGAATCTCGAAAGATAGCATCGACTTCCTGGAAGAATACAAGTGTAAGTCTACTAGGAGGCAGTACGAATCTGCATGGAAGAAATGGGTAGCCTTTGTCAAAGATAAGAACCCGCACGAGATCTCTACGGAGTTCTGCCTATCCTTCTTCATTCACCTCCACGGACAGGGGCTGGCGGCTAACACAATTTCTACATGTAAGTCAGCTCTAACAAGACCCATTCTATATGCCTTCCAGGTAGACCTCGCTAACGAGATGTTTAATAAGATCCCGAAGGCCTGTGCTAGGCTTAGACCATCAGCTCCTCCAAAGCCTATTTCGTGGTCGTTAGACAAAGTCCTTCATTTTGCCTCATTACTGGATAATGAGGAATGTGCATTGAAGGACCTGACTCTAAAAGTGATCTTCCTTTTTGCCCTTGCTTCTGGGGCCAGAGTTAGTGAGATTGTGGCCCTCTCGAGAGAGGAGGGCCGAGTTCAGTTCCTGGATGGGGGAGAACTGAACCTGTTTCCGGACCCTACGTTTCTCGCTAAGAACGAGTTGCCCACCAACAGGTGGGGTCCCTGGAGAATCTGCCCTCTGAAAGAAGATGCATCTCTATGTTCCGTAGAATGCCTAAAGGTCTATCTTCGTAGAACTTCAGACTTCCATGGGGGCCAACTATTCAGAGGAGAAACATCGGGCTCGAATTTATCTTTAAATCAGCTTAGGGCGAAAATTACATATTTTATTCGCAGAGCGGATCCTGACAGTTCACCCGCAGGTCATGATCCGAGGAAAGTTGCTTCATCCTTAAACTTCTTTAACTTTATGGATTTTGAACACCTTCGTTCATACACTGGCTGGAAGTCTTCCAGGGTATTCTTTCGCCACTATGCTAAGCAAGTGGAGCAGCTAAAGAGGTCTGTGGTAGCAGTTGGTTGCGTCGTTAACCCTGCTGTTTAACTCTGCGAGGAACAGCGGAATCATTTGGGACTTTGATTCTTGGGTGAGTGGTTAGTTATATGCATTGATATAACTGGTAGTGAAGGCTCTGAGAGCCCACAGTGACTGTTCCAACGTTATGGTGATGGTAGCACAAGTACAGACAGGTGTGCCAAGCGTTTGCTAATGCTATTGTCAGCAAAGTAGTAACATGGACGTTAAGTTTGATACCGGGGTATGTGCAAGTGACAGATATGTTTTCTTTCAGATAACCATTCATCCATGCACTACAGTACTTGTGTAAATTGTTGGTCATCCACCTAGCATATGTACATATTTATGGTGACCATGTCTATTTATTGTTACTCAATAAACTTGTTCTCGGGAACCTTGCGTCTCCTTCACCTATATTGATTTCATATTATTTTTTGAGCATTTAGCCTATGTATATTAATCGGGGATATCTATAATAGCCTATTCCTTAATGCAAAGCCTTGTTGCACTGGTTTATACTTTCCTTAGCATAAAGGACTCCACCCCTTTCTGAGGACGGTGGTAGCAGCAAGTTTAATCCTACGCAGATATAACCTTTTGTCTAATTTTACTTCGACCAGGGTGCTGGTCGGGACTTTTCCTTTGGATACTGTAGTCCCGTAAGACTTCGCTTTACTTCATATAGAGTGAGACCACTATATTGTACTGGCTGGCGAGTGATTCATACATAGGTATATGTACTCTTCGTTCATTTCTAGAGTCTAGTAGGACTCTTCCCTGTAGGGGGCAGGAAGCGCTTTCATGGCTTATGATTAGTGAAAAGATGTATAACGGTAACATCTTAGGTCTGTCAGTCGAGTTGACTAAGAAACATTCTTGAGGAGTACGGCACGTATTGAGAATCCACAGATACAGTAATGCTCTGGTATACTTCCATCAGGACGACATGGCTTGAGCCCAAAAAACGGATTTTGAGCGAAGCGAAAAATCTATTTTTGGGTAAGATAACCATGTCGTCCTGATGGACCCGCCCTGTTCCTTTTCTAAAAAAAAAAAAAAAAAAATAAAGAGTGAAAAGGATTGTAGGACCCCTCACTACATACAGTATCTGTAGCACCTCGTGTATCGCTACAAGGAATACAGATGGCGCCGTGAGCGGCGCAGGGCACGCTTTCGAAACGGGGAGGAGAGATGCCTTACGAACGGCTCCCCCCTTTCTTATCGTTTTTGTTTTCTTGCCATTTGACCCCTACGAAGTGTTAACTCTATTCGGGGTATAGATTGCTATGAGGCATGTCAAGAATACGTCCACTGATATTTACGATATCCCTAAGGTCTTTTTTAGGGATACTCGCTCCAGGAGTTAGAATTCTGGGTACCTGAAGGTAAATTCTCTGGGAATATCGCCATAGTTGTAATATACCCTAGGAAGCTGCCTTTAAGGAACTTCCATCAGGACGACATGGCTATCTTACCCAAAAATAGATTTTTCGCTTCGCTCAAAATCCGTTTTATGGTTAGTTGAAAAGATGTATAACAGTAACATCTTAGGTCTCTAGGTCTAGTCGACCGGGGAAATACCTCTGGGGAGTACGGCACGTTCTGAGAATCCACAGATACAGTAATGCTCTGGTATACTTCCATCAGGACGACATGGCTTGAGCCCAAAAAACGGATTTTGAGCGAAGCGAAAAATCTATTTTTGGGTGAGATGGCCATGTCGTCCTGATGGACCCGCCCTTCCCTTTCTATGAAAGGGCTGTAGGACCCCTCCCTACATACAGTATCTGTAGCACCTCGTGTATCGCTACAAGGAATACAGATGGCGCCAGAATCGGCGCAATGCACGCTTACGAAACGGGAGAAGAGAGAGCCTTGCGAACGGCTCTCCTTTTTCTTTCTCGTTTTCGTTTTCTTGCCAATTGACCCCTTCGAAGTGTTATCTCTGTTCGGGGTGCAGATTGCCATGTGGCGTGTCAAGAATACGTCCACTGATATTTCGCGATATCCCTGGTACTTTCATTAGGGATATTCGCTCCAGGAGTTAGAATTCTGGGTACCTTAAGGTATATTCTCTGGGAATATCGCCGTAGTTGTAATATACCCTAGGAAGCTACCCTATAGGAATTTCCATCAGGACGACATGGCCATCTCACCCAAAAATAGATTTTTTGTTTCGCTCAAAATCCGTTTATTACAATACAGTAATTAATAAAAATATTTGTTACCTTGGTAAAGATTCAATTTTAGTGCACAAACACGAATTCCTGGTACGTACAGGTACCACGGTTTCGTACATATATATATATATTAATATATAGGGCTTATATATTTTATGAGATGCCCATAGATTCTGTTTTTTTTTCTCTTTTCTTTTAACATTCCGGCTTATATATTTTATTAGATGCCGAAAAAAATTATTTATTTTTTAATTTTTTTTAAAAATGTTTTTTTTAAAAAGTGCAAATGTTCTATAGTCTCTTCAATTACATATTACTAGCGTACTAACTGCTTTTCGTACACAATACTTTTCCACGACAATTTTACTCCTTTTAGCGAATGAAGGGGCCGCTTTCAAATGGCTTTAAATTGAATTAAATAAGGAGTTTTGTCTGGACATGGCAAAACGTTCTGTTTGAGCTGCAAACTATTGTTCCTTAACCTACGCTAAACAATGATGTTAACGGCGATAAATATCATCACCGTCACAATTGTTCATGCTAATAGTATGGGGTGAAGAAATTCTTTATAAGTCGGTGACGGGTGGTCCATCTCGGTCAATTTCGTCAACCGCTTGGCTACCTGTTTGTTGTATGTGAGAGGTAATGATGGAACCGTTGTTGACCACGTGAAGTTCGCGAAGTAGGCTCGTTCTCTGATGATGGTTTTTATTCCTTTCACCATGGAATTAGGGGATGTCCCGATACAACCATCTGCTGCAACGAAGATTTGGGAATAGGACGTGGATCCGTCCGGGCATGATACATTGAAACCGGCCTTGTCGTATCGTATCCACGAGCCGTTGTTCAGTCTGCAATTGAACTCATTATTGTCAAAGGGATAAAGCTTATCCAGACAATTTTCACTTGTATGGGAGAGAGCACCGTCTAGCACTATACCTAACTCGCATGAATCCATTAAGTTTTTATGGAATTCAAATGAGTCAGCTGTACATATTTTTCTATCCATTGCATATGAACAGTGAGTTAATTGATTTAAGTCTTTAATGACCGTATATGTTTCCTTGTCTGGGGAAATCAATACGTGTCCTGTCAAACTGGATATTACTGGATTTGAGTGATTCGTCATGAAAGTCGGAAATGGTGATATCCTGTAAGATTGCCAGGCATCAGAAGAATCAAAGGGAATTGTAATCATAATCCTGTTATTTTCAACGCTTACTGTAATTAGGCTGTAATAAAATCCTAACCTACGTGCGTCTAACAAAGGAATATAGCCTAGTTTCTCCCGTCCGTTCTCCACAATTAACTTTAAGTATGTTATTGGCAACAAATGGGGTGACAGTACACCTTTAGTTGCTAACGTGATAGCTTCCACATAATCTTTTGATTTCTCAATGAAATGTGCAATTCTGTTATGTATGTGATCTATTTTTGAATCATAATACGTTAACGTTGCAAACAAATCCTGTACTTCCATAATCTGATTGATACTACTTGAATGTTCATTTACTAAACTCATAATTTGATTGATTGAAGCTAACTGATTCCTTAGTTCTGACATAATCAATTCATCTTCATAAGTCAAGAACTCAATTTTCTTATTTTGATTACTAATCTTAAGACGATTGGAAATTCCTAAACCTATACTTGCAATAGACCCAAAGATGTCTAGTGCAGCAAAAATAAACGGGTTACGTCTCTCTTTATTTTCGTGTCCTACAGTCCACATCAAAAGGTAACGAGCCAAAGATTCTGTCTCGTAAGTCTTATTTTGCAAGTCATCAGATAGCATCTCTGCAACTTTTAGTGTCGATCCAAGCGAACTCTCTGTAGTCAAATGAAAATGTCTTCTCTGCAACTCATCTAATGAGACAGCAAACCTTGAAATGGCGCTTTTTAAGCTAGTGATGTCATTCTCTGGGAGAAAAATTGCTTGCATACGCACTTCTACAACTACGTTACTTGATGTAATAAAAACGTCTTCTTGTCTTTCAACTATAGTGCCATATTTAAAATCTATACTTTTAGTTTTAGAGCTCATCCCATACGAGAAAAATATCTGAGCGAACAATATCACTCCCAAAAACAAAAAATTCATCTTGGAAACCTGTAACGAGAAAAATATATGTAATTACTCCTGTATTAAGAAGAAAACTTTTAACATACAAAGAAAAATCTTTCCCTCACTTCTTTCCCTCTTATTTTAATTTCTTATGTGAGCCAATGGTACGATTCTCTCATCAGTGGGTTGGGATACGTTTTGAGCTCTAAACCTATTGGCCGTTAATGTTTCCGAAATGTTAAATGGGCCTTCAAACTTAGGTGTTAGTTTATAATTGAGTCCTTTACGTACATTTACCTGTATGTATACATTATCACCCACGGTATATGTTTTAGTTGGCTTCGCTATTTTATCATGATTCCTTTTCAATATGATTTGTGATTCTTATAAATTCTTTTGAAGGATATCAAAACGACTTTTGCTTGCATTTATACATTCTTTTAAAGGATTTGATAGATTAGTTGTAGGCGTTAATACACGGAAAGGCGTTCTAACTGGGGTACCATACAATGCTTCGTGCGGTGACATTTTAATTGATATATGATATGAATGATTCAGAGTACTCAGTACCGCAGGTATTGCAATATCCCAGTTGGGGTCTGATCCCCCTAGTGTTACTCTTAATATATTTAAAACCTTCCTATTTGCTCTTTCCACTAGCCCATTCGACTCTGGG
The DNA here is from genome assembly GCF_036898095.1 of Palaemon carinicauda. Lineage (NCBI taxonomy): Eukaryota > Metazoa > Arthropoda > Malacostraca > Decapoda > Palaemonidae > Palaemon > Palaemon carinicauda. The sequence goes on from NC_090732.1 coordinate 66,754,671, forward strand.
TGATATATCATGGTATTTATTTTCTTTATGCTAAGGAATTCACACAATGAGGTAAGAAAGTGATTATTAAATTCTCCCCCCGGATCTGAGATTATCATGTGTGGAATTTCATGTTTACAAATGTAACAATCGTAAAACTTCCTAGCTCATTCAATCGCAGTTTTAGTTTTAAGCGCTATTAGTTCTGTATATCGAGTTAAAGCATCTACAATTACTAAGAGGTGCTTATTTCCTCTGTCTGACTCGTAAAATCCTGTTAACAAGTCTAAATGTATTCTTTCAAAGGGTTGATTAGGCATGGGATAAGCCCCTAGGCTGACAGGTGTTTTTGTATGCCCTTTGTTTTCCTGACATGTACGACAATTAGCTATGTGTTTTTTTTTTTATATCTGTAAGCACCGTATGCCAATAAAACAATGATTTGGCTTTCTGTGACATTAATGAGAACCTCGGGTGTCCATGCAATGGATTTGCATGCAACCAATTCAGGACAGTGGAAATAAGTGAGATTGGTACCACTACCTGGTCGTTAGTTACATGTGGTGTATTGCGGGTTTTCCTTGTCACGGTCCTACACAGAATATTATCTTTGATTATATAATTCTGCTGCTTATACTTTATATATCCCTTTTCCTTATGATTGCCTTTCAAAGCATTTATAATTGTTTCTAATTTCTGATCTTTTCTTTGCTAAGTCTGTAATAATTCAGCGCTCCAGCCCAAATCTTCTTGTTCAGATATTGTTTTAACAATAGGCATGGATATTGATATAGCTATTAATTCAGCTAAAGGCTCCGTACAAGATGACACGGGGTTGCGTGATAATGCATCAGCAATGATATTTGCTTTCCCAGGTAAATACCCTATTCTCGCGCCAAAGTCTTGAATGATCAAATGTCACCGAGTTCATTTGGGGCTGTGGTTGAAGCCTTTAAAGAATTCGGTTAGTGGTTTATGATCAGTAAGAACCTTAATGGGATAACCGTATATTATGAACTTAAAATGCACAAGTGAATTAACAATAGCCCTTCCTTGTCTATTACTGCATACTTACTTTCGGAAGTTCTCAGTTTTCGAGAATAAAAAGCTATCGGGAAAAAGGGTTTATCATATTGCTGAAGCAATACCCCTCCTACTCCTAGGTCTGAGGCGTCTGTTGCAATGAAGAATTCCTTACCGGAGTCAGGAAATTTTAAGATAGGAGAACTACACAGTTCATCTTTCAAGGTATTAAATGCCTGTTGGTGCTGCTCAGACCATATGAAATCTACGCCCTTCTTCGTAAGATCAGTTAAGGGAGCGGCTATTATTGAATAGTTGCGTATAAAACGCCTGTAATATCCCCTACAACCCAGAAATTGCTGTATTCCCTTGACATTAGTATGTATGGGAAAGTTACGGATAGCCGACACCTTATCATGGACTACTTTAAGACCTTGGCTTGACACCATGAAACCCAAATATATTAATTCTGTTTTGAAAAATTCACACTTACTAATCTTTACCCTTAAGATATTTTGTCTTAGTCTCTGTAGTACTAGTTCTAATTTACGTAGATGTTCTTCTAAGGTGTTGGAAAAGATTACAAGGTCGTCCATATAGGCATGCAATATATCCCCTAGCAAGTCTCCAAACACTATGTTAATCATTCTTGTAAATGTTATGGGAGCACAACGTAAACCAAAGGGCATCCATAAAAATTCATAATGTCCCCTGGCTGTGCTGAAGGCTGTGTATGGGATACTATCTTCTTCTAATGATATCTGGTGAAAGCCTTAAAGTAAGTCCAAACTGGTAAAATATTTATTTTGACCTAACAAAGACAAAATATCGTCAGTACATGGCACTGGGAATCGATCAGGGATCGTCTCCTCATTTAGACAACGGATGTCTACGCAGATACGCCATGTTCGATCTTTTTTTTCGGTACAACTATTAATGGAAAATTATAAGGGCTGTTCGATTTCCTAATGACTCCTTCTTCTAGCATTTTACCTACTTCATCATTTATTTCATTCTGAAATTTCATAGGGAGTCTGTACGAGGGTACATAGATAATTTTCTGCTTGTCCTTTAACCTTATTTGATGCTCGATCACATCTTTTTTATCTAAGGATCCATCCGTAGTGGAAAAAACATCATGATATTTAGTTAAAAGTCCAGAAATTTTCTGCTGAATTTCTTCATCTTGAATGTCTTTATTGATTTTATTTTTAATAGATTGCAAAAGGGATTCATCCGCAACTGATTGAGCGTGATTGATTTCAGCAGCAGTAAGAATACGATGTTTATAAACTTCTACATCCAAGATATGTTGATTTTTGTGAATTACTAGAGTGGTATTTAAATGATTACAGACTTCAATATTACATTGTTGATGTAAGCCTACTGTATAAATAGCTTGTGTGACAGACAATCCGTTAGTTTTCAAAGTGTCGGAAAGGATTAATATTTCAGATCCCGGTAATGTTTTCTTTACTTGCACTATTAAATTCGAAGGTACGTTTGGCTTGATAGATTGCATGCAAGATGATATTACGGGTGAACAAGAATTCTGCTGGGTCGCGTATATTATTTCTTTATTAGTGAGACAAGTTATTGGTTCTTCAACGTACGTTACGGTTACATTTGTCATCTCCTTTTTATCCAAACTGATTTTAAGGGATTAGAAGACTTACAGAATTTTCTTTTGATATACACGCCGTGCGTGGCAGAGGCTAAGATAATGTTTTGATTGCCCATAGATGGGTATCCTATAATTACAGCTGGATACATATCAACGTTTTGTACAACAACAAATGTATCGGCAAACGTGCGCTTACCGACCTTGAACTGAACATGAGTTATGCCTATTACATTTAATTCATTATTTCCTATACCCGAGAGTATCACTCCGGATTTTTCTATCGGAAATTCGAAAACAACAAATGATTTGTCCTCAAACCCATGATATTACGTGGACTTCCAGAGTCAAAAAATAACGTAAAGGATTTGTGTTCTAAATTTACAGCATATAATGTTGGTCGTAACTCATTTTGGCTTATTATTGTATGAACTCGTTGCAAATCTACGGGAGCATGCACTGATTTACTTAATTCGGCCGTGTGTTTCATAGGCAAATCTATTGCCTCACAATGATCTGATAAAACATTAAATTGATTATTCAATACTACTGATGTTGACATGAATGACCTTGACCCAACATCACTCTCTTCCCCACTGGAGTTAATTATGTGGTATTTGCTTTGCTCTGCACATTCTGAAAATTAGTCTGACCTTGCGAGGTCTGGTTTGACGACCCAGGCTCAGCGTTATTCGAAGAAATGTTTGTTTGTTTGGGATTCTGAACTACATTGACGTTTGGCTGTTTCTTCCTATTAAAATGAGGATTTTTCTTTTTATTTCCATATGGAACTGACTGCGGAATTGACTGTGTATTTCTAGGATTCTGTTGTGTCTTACGCGAGTAGCACTGACTATATGAATGAGTCGAACTATTATGTATCGAACAGATTTTCGTTCTGCAGTCCGCGATCAAGTGACCTTGACGTTTGCAATTATAACACGTCATTCCCGCAACTTGACTATTATTAACTACATTTACTTGTTGTGGCTTTGTTTAATTTTTTGCAAAAACTTGAGTTAACACGGGATCAAGGTCAGGACACTTAGACATGTGTTTCTTTATCTGTTTATATACATCCAATTCCATACTTGCAGGCGTTAACTTTTTATCAAAACACCGCACTAAAGCTTCAGGCAACATAAGTGTCATGCAAGTTAAATACATTAATCGTAAAAAATCTTTCACGGAGATGTTATCTCTAGTAACCCAAGTGGAATTACCTAAAATATCTTGATATTCATTAAGCCTATCAGCTATGAGAGCTGCACTCTCAATAACATTAAGCCGAGTCATAGTGGCTTGATTAAGTGTATTTCTTAATGTTAATACTACATCCAAGGCTTCTTCACCCCCATAGACCGCGCGTAACCTAACTTTGAAATCATCCCAGGTAACTGCTTCTTGAAATAACACACTTCTTAAATACGCACTCGCATCCCCCTTAGAAAAATCTATAAAACTTTTAGCTTCTTGTAATTGTACAAAAGGGTCTACGATTTGTTTGGCATTTAAATGGGCATCGACGGATGAAATCCATGACTCCACATTCTGAGGCAAGAACCCATTAACCCGACCCTGAAAAGGAAGGATTGCTGACCTAGCATTTACAAGCGTCACAATCGGGAGAGGGTTTATCTGTCCTGCGTTACTAGGTCCAGGGGTGGGGCTCACAGGGGGCGTCATGATTACGGTATTTCTTTTTCTATCTCTTCAACCCCTTGCAATTCTATCAAAATATCTATATGAATACAGACGTCCACTGCGTAAACGCATAAGCACTCAATGATAAAGATTATAACAAAATTCCCCAAAACAATGCTACTAATACTAAGATATTTCCCGAGAATTTCTGAAAGAAAATGGAACACAAAGATATTTCCCGAGAATTTCTGAAAGAAAACGGAATTAGCACAAAGAGAGAAAAAAATTCTAGATGAAAATTCGGAGTTGAACACAGTTTCCTTTAATGAAAGGAAAATAGAAGATTAGCGAACCACTCACCCCAGTAATAATGGACTAACGACTCGTGATAACTACACCTCACTGCTCAATACTGAAATGAATAAGAAAATTGTACTGGTGAAGTGTGATGTCGTCATTTCCTCTCTCTCTCTTGATGTTTGGGTGAATGTTTTTGGTCCGATTTCCGTTGAATGTATTGCTTCCTGGATATGTTTTGTAAGCGTTGAACGTCAGTCCATGGTTTTCTTAGGATGTTGATTGAAGATCCAGTTCATCAGTTTGTATGTATAACATTCATTAAATGTTTCCTTCTTCGATGGACTATGATACTTAGTCAAAATTGTAGATTCATTACTGTTGATTTCTTGAAGATCTTTCTCTGGTTTTTAGAGTTTTATTCGTTGATTCTTGAAGGTCTTTCTCTGATTCTTAGAGTTTTATTCATTAATTCTAGAAGATCTTTCTCTGATTCTTGGAGTTTTACCGCTGCCACCATTTATTAGTGTGCTACTGTTGTTAACACACATTGAGTATGTTTGTTGGGATATTACATCTTCAAGTAAAGTCAATCAAGTTAACTTTAAAATGGTTTATTCTTTAAAAACAACAGTGTTAACATCTCCATCACAGGAGTATAGCTAGTTTGGTCGGATGACCATTCCATATGAAGTATTGATAAGAACTCCCTAAAATATTGATATCACAGATATCGTATAGTCAGTTATCTCAGCTCAGCATTTAAACACAGAATGTAAACTAAACATTAGTATAGGAAGACACCTGCATCCGGTGGCGACACAACTCTTTCACACGGTTCGCATTTGTGTTTATTCTTCACAAAAATGTTACATTGCTGAGACCTGCTAATCGCATCCTGTTATGATCTGTCTGACTACAGCACTTCTCACGCTAGCTTCTACTTCCACAATGACGTATTACGTCATGTGTTTTAAACATGTAATATATGATTATTACATATGGCTTATTTGAATATGAAAAACACGTCAAAAAGTGCAAAGTTTATCATTAATCGAAAACCAAGTATGAAGTTACCAACAAGCTATAATGTTGGAGATTGGTTGATTTCAATTTTAAGTTAAAAAAAACCTGAATTTGACAGGAATAAGTATGGGAGGGCTGTCATCAACTCTTGTATCCTTTTAGCTAGATGGTATGTCACTTTCACCTCAGTTTATTGGGCCCCGGTGTGACTCCCCATCAGACCAAAAGCTATTATTTTTGAGTTGATTCCCTCTTGGGTCTCTGATCCAGAGTTACAGAGAAAATCTAGTGGAGTATGATATTTGGCTTATTTGCATATGAAAAACACATATAAATGTGCAAGATTTATCATTAATAAAAATCCAAGAACAAACTTACCAACAAGCTACAATGATGGAGATGGGTTGATTTCAATTCTTAGTACAAAAAGGCATAACTCAACTGGTTAAGTGTGGAAGAATTGTCATCAACTTTTATCTCTCTATTTGGCTATATTTTATGTCACGGTCACCTCAGTTTCTTGGTTACATGTTTGACTCCCCGGCTGACCAGAAACTATTATCTTTGGGTTGATTCTCCTTTGGGTCTCTGATCCCGAGGTATACAGAAAATCCAGATATGGCTTAATTAAATATGAAAACCACGTCTAAATGGGCAAAAAAGGATCACACATACACACGCACACACACATACACACACACACACACACACACACACACATATATATATATATATATATATATATATATATATATATATATATATATATATATATATATATATATATATATGTTTATGTTTATACACCCTGCACCCATATACAACCAATATAGTTTTGATCGTATCTCAAGTCACTTTCATAAATCGAAATAATTAACCAAAAATATAAATTCTGTATCGCGATAACTGCTTCTTTCCTGCCCCGGATTTCAGACCACCCTCAGATTCTAAATAAATCAGACATTAGTCCCTAGCTGTTCAGCTATCAAAAGTGTTTTAAGATTATCATCACTCTGCTGTACCGATAGTACTGCTGTAGAAGTTAGGTGAGCACTAATATAATTAAATATTCAATACATAAGATATTGAAAAACGTACTAAGTACAAATATCTATTTTGCCTGCATTATAAGTTACATAAAGCAAAATCATACATACAATATAATTTTGTCCATTGTTAGAATTTTTTTCATTATGGAAACTGGCTTTATTTAATGAACAAAGTCAGTTAGGAAAAGACCATCATCGAAGCAGTGCATTATGAATATTAAAGTTTGCTATGCACTGCCATATAATTTGCCTGAAGAAAGGAAAGATGACTACTATGAAGAAGTGTACAGTGTAGTAGATGAGATCCCAGTGAGAAATATGGAAATTGGGATTGGTGACCTAAATGCTGAAGTCGTAAAGAATAATCCAGGTATAGAGAATGTGATTGGTGTTCATGGTCTTGACAAAGTTGCAAATGAAAATAGAGCAATTTTTATGAATATTTGTTCAACAAACAATCTTGTTATTGGAGGTACTCTTTTCCAGCACAAGGATATCCCCAAATATACATGGACTTAACTATAGGGCAATTGCAAAAGCCAAAAAGATCACATATAGCCTTTAATAAAGAGAGAAAGAGGATGGAAGTGATCACCAGCTCCTCATTGCCACACTGAAAATAAATCTGAAAGCTCCCAGCAGAAAAGTACTCAGGTTTGATCCTACTAAGCTTCTAGAAGATGACCACAGAGAAATATGTGGTATTGAATGTAGATATGAATTTGCAGTCTTAGACCTTTTTAGAGACAAAGAGCAGACAATTAACGAAGACTGGTGTGATATTTAGAACATATATCAGTCTGTTGGTAGTGAAGTTTTTGGACATGTAGTTCCAAGGAGAAAGCCATGGATATCAAATGATACTTGGCATCTATGAAAGGATATAAAGACAGAAATTGATTGTTAAAAGTTTCCTAGAAAGTAAGGGCATGCTAAGTATTCCAGTATTGATAGTGAGGTAAAAAAAACGAAAAGCCAGGAAGGACTAGAGAGAATATTTAGACAGTAAAGCATATGGGACTGACAAAGTTCTAAATTTAGGAAGTGGTCCTGGTGTAAGAATTGCTCATATAATTATTTATGTATTCTCTACTGGGGCAGAGAAAATGAAACATATACCAATCAAAAAGAGATAAATTGCTTATAACAATAACAGCTGAAGAAAGGCATTGTTGGATGGAATACTTTAGTGAGGGCATGAACAAGATATATGGAAGGAATAATTTGATTGATATACCTGAAGCTGATGTGACCATGAATGAATTTAATGTGTTTGAATTTGAAGCTATCATTAAAACCTCAAAAAATGGAAAGCCCCTGGATACGAGGGAATAACTGCTAAGATGATTGGCTGAAAATGAAGTGGCCGGCAGATTACTTACAAGATTATTTTGTAGAATACGGCGCGAAGAGGCTAAACCTGATGAACGGGAGCTAAAAGTGTTGGTGTAAATGGTAAAAAAAGGAGATCTGACTGATTGCAATGATTATAGGTGCATCAAACTTACGCCAGTTGTCATGAAGATTATAGCATGCTTATTCTAAAGAGACTAGAGAAAAAGATTGATGAAAATCTGAGATAAAAACAAGTAGGATTCAGAAACGTAGATTTACTGACCAAATTAAAATTTTAAGACATGTACACCTATGTGTAGAATGTAGAATCCAAGTTTGATGGCATTTGTGGACTATGAAAAAGGTTTTGATAGTGTGCATCAGCCAATTTTGTGGAGAGTCCTGCGTTATTATGGAGTACCTCTTAAATATGTAAATTTGATTAAGTCTGTTCATGAGCATAACAAGTGCAAAGTTAATATTAGTGTATTCCTATCAAATGAATTTCCAGTGAACCGTAGAGTACTCCAAAGGGATATGCTGTCAACTATATTGTTTATCCTCCTAATGGATTTTGTAAAGCATAAAACAATTGGTTATGCTGGGGAAAGATAGGAATGGATTTTTTAATACGAAATTAGTTGACCTTGAGTATGCTGATGATGCAGTTCGTATTAGCCAAAGGTCTCGCAAAGCTTGCTTACAAGATTTCATCAAATATCACATGAGATTGGGGTAAAGTTTAATATAAGATAGAAATAAAGAGAACGAAATGTGCTATCGGAGGTGAAATATCATTGGAAGAAAGGATTACGAGGTAGAAGGATTTAAACATTTAGGAACTATGATATATAATAGAGGGTGTTTAGAGTTTGAATTTCATGAAAGATTGAAAATAAGCAAAAGGGATAATGGCTAAGTGAGGTAAAATTTGGAAATAAAATCACCTGAAATTGATGGAACAATATCGAAAAGATATTTTAGATTCAAGAACAAAGCCCACAGAAAAATATTGAGAGTTAAATGGCACGACGGGATTAAAGATAAAACTATATGAGATTCTCAATTACTCGATTGTTATATGTGGATGGGATCATGGTAAGATGTAGATAGAAGTAGTTTGGTCATGCTCTTTGCACTTCCCAAGATAGATTAGTTCACCAAACTTTAAACTGGGCTCCACAAGGCACTGGAAAGGTTAGAAGACCCAGGCCTATATGGTTGTACACTATGAAGTGGGAAGTAGGAGACGATGAATGGAGAAGTAGTGATTTAAAAGCTCAAGATGGAAACAATTGGTAAAATCTAAAAGCCCTTTGCGTTGATAGGCGTGGAAAGAGATTATATATATATATATATATATATATATATATATATATATATATATATATATATATATATGTATATATATAAATATATATATATGTAAATCATATATATATATATATATATATATATATATATATATATATATATATATATATATATATATATATATATATATATAAATTATATATATATATATATATATATATATATATATATATATATATATATATATATGTATATATATATATATATATATATATATATATATATATATATATATATATATATATATATATATATGTATGTATATATACACACAGACACACACACACACATATATATATATATATATATATATATATATATATATATATATATATATATATGTGTGTGTGTGTGTGTGTGTGTGTTTAATTATAGGTGGTATATCTTAGCAATTCATGTAACCAACGGTTATACTGGTATTAGCGGATGAGCAAATTGGTGAAGTAATGAGAGCTTTGGGTGTGGAGGAAATGCCCCCTTAAATCTCAATGAAGTCATTGAGCGCAGGGAGGCGGATGGGGTTTAAGGTTATAGACAAACTTTCTCTTTGGCTTTTACTCCTGATGCCTAGCAGTTGATCTTATTATTATTAGTATGGACTGGCAGGGGTCACTTCCCTTAGTTATATAGGCACTGCGCACCACAAGGAACTGGCTATCCTTTGATATATATAGCCAATGAATCCTCTATGGATTTAGTCAGTCATGGAAAGAGAAGCTGAATGAATGGCCTTCAGTTCCAGGCGTATCGGGGGGCTAAGATTCTCCCGGCTTATGAACATTAAAAAAAAATTGAAAATAGGTAATTGGATTATTAGAACCAACAATCAGATGGGAAGTTACATAAAGTGAAGAGTGAATTAATGAAATATAGTTTTGATATCTTAGCCTTAAGTGAAACACGATGCAAGGGGATTGGTAAGGAAACTTTACACCAAAGCAATATATATATCTACTCAGGAAGATCAGATGGAGTTGGAAGAGAAGGAGTAGGGATGGTGATGACACCAAGACCTGTAAATAGTAGATTGTTACTAGCAATGTTCTCATCAAAGCAGTGCAACATGACTATTATAGTTGGCTATGCCCCAGTTAATGAATCCTCTGAAGAAAGGAAAGGTGAATACTATGAAGAACTGCAAAGTGTGATAGATGAGATCCCTAAGAAAAACATGAAAGACGGATAGGCGACTTTAATACTAAAGTTAGAATAATCAAGGGATAGAAAATGTGCTGGCTGTTGAGGGTCTTGGAGAAGTAGCAAATGAAAATGGAGCACATTTCATAAGTTTCTGTTCAGTAGACAATGTTGTCATTGGAGGTATTCTTTTTTCACACAAGAACATCCACAAGTATACATGGACTTTCCTGTGTGGTAATTAAAAAAATCAAATAGATCATATTACTATTAGTAAATAGAGAGGAAGAACTCTGAGAAATGTATAAGGCTATAGATGTGTGGAAATTGGTAGTGATCAACAGCTCCTTATTGCCACACTGAAATTAAAACTGAGAGCTCCTAACAGAAAGGTAGATAGAATACCTATGTGTGATACCACTAAACTTTCAAAAGAGGAGCACAGAGAAACAATTGGAATAAAATGTAGGACTCGATTTGATGTATTAGAGACTTTAAGAGACGAAGAGCAGACAATTACTGAAGAATGGTGTGATATTAACAACCCATATCAGTCAGTTGGTGGTGAAGTCTAGGGACACGTAATTACAAGGAGAAAGCAATGGATATATAAAGATATTTAGGATACTATAAAAAGGAGACAAACACAGAAAATGATTGTTGAAAGTTTTCGAGTAAGTTACGGAAATTATAAAGTAGAGCATGCTAAGTATTCCAGTATTGATGGTGAGGTCAAAATAAAAGCTAGGAATGACTGGAGAGAATGTTCACACAGCAAAGCCAATTAGGCTGACAAAGCTATGAATTCAGGAAGTGGCTATTGTGTAAGAATTGCTCATGGAATCATTAATGATATCTCTATGGGGGCAAAGAAGAAGAAGCATATACCCATCAAAAAGAGAGATGGATTTCTTATAAAAACAGAAGATGCAAAAAGACAATGTTGGATGAGTAGGAGATATGAAGGGAATAATTTGATTGATATACCTAAAAAAAAAAAAGACCTTGATGTGCCCATGAATGAATTCAGTGTGTTTGAAATCGAAGCAATCCTCAAAACACTAAAGAGATGAAAGCCCCTGGATACAATGGAATAACTGCCGAGATAATACTGGCTTAAAATGAAGTGACTCCCAAAGTACTTACAAGATTATTTTGTCAGATTTGGCATGAAGACTCAAAACCTGATGAATGGGAGTTAGAAGTGTTAGGGAAAATGGCAAAAAAGGAGACTTGACTGATTACAATAATTAGAGAGGCATAACACTTACGTCAGTTGTTATGAAAATATAGAGTATGCTTATTCTTAAGAGACTGGAGAGAAAGATTGATGAAAAGCTGAAATGAACAAGCAGGATTTAGAAAAGATAAAAGTTGTAATGACTAAATTTTCAGTTTTAGACATGTACAGCAATGCATTGAATATAAATATCCACGTTTGATGGCAATTGTGGACTATGAAAAAGACTTTGATGGCGGGCACCTGCCAGTTTTATGGAGAGTCCTGCGTTATTATAGAAATTCTCTTAAATATGTAAATTTGATTAAGTCTGTTCATGAGCATAGTAAGTGTAAAGTTAGAGTTAAGGGAGTCTTGTCAATTGAATGTTCAGTGAACAGCAGAGTACTCCAAGGGAATGTGTTGTCACCTATGTTGTTTATCCTCCTCATTAATTTTGTAATGCGTAGAACAGTCGTAGATGATGGAGAAAGATTGGACTGGATTGCTGATGGGAATTTATCAGACCTAGAGTATGCTGATGATGCTGTCCTTGCTAGCTAAACACCACAGGATTTACAATGCTTGCTTATCAGAATGGATGAAATATCAAACGAGGTTGAGCTGGAGATAAATAGAAGAAAGACAGAGATGATGAAAATGGAGAATGCAATGGAAGATGAAATATCACTGGAAGAAGAAAGGAATAATGAGATAGAATCATTTAAGTAACTAGGAACTATGATTTCCAATACAGGATCTTTAGTATTAAAATTTAGTGAAAGATTGAAAACAGTAAATCAGGCAATGGCTAGATTAAGTAAAATTTGGCAATCAAATTGCCGGAAATTACATATTAAGATCAAACTATATATCAGGTCATTGAGATCACTGTTGCTCTATGGACATGAGTCATGCTATGAATATGAAACAATCTCCAATAGATTTAGTAGATTTGAGAACAAAGTCCTCAGAAGGATATTGAGAGTTGAATAGTAGGACAGGATTAGAAATAAAACTATAAGAAAGATTACTTGAGTGCCATATGTGGAGGAGATCATGATAAGGGGTAGATGGAGATGGTTTGATCATGCTCTTCGCACTCCCCAAGAGATATTGGTTCAACAAATGTTCAGCTCGGCGCCACAAGGCACTAGAAAAGTTGGAAGACCCAAGCCTACATGGCTGAGGACTATGAAGTGCGAAGTAGGAGATGAGGAATGGAGAAGTATTGATATAAAAGCTCAAGATAGAGACGACTGGGGAATTCTAACCAAGGACCCTTGCATCAATAGGTGTAGGAGGTAATGATGATATATATATATATATATATATATATATATATATATATATATATATATATATATATATATATATATATATATATACACACACACACACACACACACACACACACACATATATATATATATATATATATATATATATATATATATATATATATATATATATATATATATATATATATAATCTTACAAAACTAGTCTAACATAAGAGTAGAATATTCTATTTAGGAATTCCTTTGTGTATTTAAGAGATGTATAGCCAGCTTGTAAGGTGGATCCCACTCACGTAGGATTAGGTAATGTATGTAAATTACATAAGGCTTTCGCCCTTCATTTAGTTATAGTTTCATTCACCTCCATATATGTAAATTTACGTTATCTTAAAGAATTAAATTTCCATTTCACGTAGTTTTGTTACAAACCAATATGCTATCTTGCTAAAATGTATACTAGGGATTGCATCATGTTTCAACATGGTTGGAAATTACAGGAAGTTTCTCAACTAGAAAATATTCTTTTTTTAATGTTATAAGAGGATGTGGGTGGAGTTAGCTGAGAGGATTGCCTCATCGAGTAACGATAATACCCTACTTTAAAATGCCAAGTTGGCAACCTTGATGCAGCTAGACCATGCCCCCACGCTTCCAAAAGGCCAAATTGGAAGATTCTGGAATGTATCTCCTCTCCAACATGCAAAGTCTTTCAACTTCAACGTGCTTAGTGTTTCCTCTCAAACGAGCATATTGTTTCCTCCCTAGTGTGCATAGTGTCTACTCTCAATCATGCATAGTGTTTTCTCTCAAATGGGAATAGTGTTTGTTCAAACATTGGAATTTCTATAGTTTAAGATATTAGAAGTCCCGTGTGTATGAGTACAGAGATATTATAAAAAAAATAATTGGTTTTTGTGACTGGCCCTGTATGATTAGGTTAAAAAGTGAAGTGTATTTATTTTTGCTTAACTGTTCGGTAACCTTATGTGAGCCTAAGGACATAGGAGTAACAGTTACATCTAAGTGTAATTTTGATTCATTTTCTATAGTGCTAAAGTGTCAAGTGTCGTTTTTTTCTCTTTGGCTTAGGTCTAGTTCAGATTTATATTTTGATTGATTTATTTTTTTGGTATTACTGTTGAATTACTTTTTTATTGAATATATTTATCTTTGTAAATTGTATATTATTTTGATCGCCAATAATTATTTTCAGTGCTTTGCTCGTCTCCCCTGAATAAGAACTGAAGTAAGAGGTTGGTTTAAGAATAGTTTCCATTAAAAGTGAAGTAATCACCCAGTTTTGCTTTGAGTGTAACGTAAAGTGACCTTTGGATATTCAGTGTTCATGTACATTATCATCTAGGAGCTGTGTATTATTCTCAGAGCTCAGAGGTTTTTCTCTTGTATAACAAATTATGTAATATTAAACAGGTGAATTTTGGAGCTCTGGAATTTACGTAATTCGCTAGTTGTTATATATATTTTTTTGGTGCCCAAACACTAGGATTGAGCCAGTCTATTTTGATTATTGGTGATGACAAGGCCGTGTTTTGATTAAAGGTTTGACCAGTTTAGTGTTGATAGGATTCCGTGTATTATTAGGATATAAATTTTTTGGAGAGGTATAATTTTTTTGTAAAGTACAAAATGGCTCAATCAAATCTACAGGAATTTTTGGAAAACCCAAAGATTGTTCAGGAATTGTCAGAAGCTAATGTAACTAAAGCTCAGTTGCTCGATATTTTAAGTGGACCGTCTGCTATGGTTTTTGACAAAACAGCTTCAACAAAAAAGAAAATGGTTTTATTGTTTTCATGTATGCAGAAACATATCGTACATGCTCTCCAGAAGTTTCAGCAAATTATTTTTATAAATAATGAAGATATAGCGGTCTTTACAGGATGACATCCTCCTTACTGCATCGTCTGCATGTCTGAGTTTGAGAGAATCGTCTTTGCGTGTTTATTTTTGCATTTATATAACAATTTTTCACTTGCATTTCGAAATCTCTTACGTCTGGCAGAGATGGAAGGTATTGGTAGAGGGTAGGCGAACGCAAACTATGATGTACAAGAAGAACAACCAAATTTTCCAAAGACGTATAGAAGTTACATTGCAGGTGTGTTTGTTTACTTGCAATTCATATGTACATTGTGTTTTTGCAACGCCCTCATAAACTTTATAGCAAGGCCAATGTTACCTAAGTTCAAAAAAAAAAAAAAAAAAATGTAAGCAGAGAGCAACAAAAAAGAACCAAAGAGACGGAAACATGAAAAATAGTACAAAACTGGAACGTTCTAACTAAAACTCTGGCGACAATGAGAGGCCGCTGGCAACTCATGACACCCTTACTCCAAGTGTATTAGTAAACTTAGGGTTTAAATACTCCGTTTAAGGAGCCTTAATGTAGGAATGAACAATGAAAGTACAAAGTAAGGTTATCATAATAATGTTATCTTGATTTTTTAAGAAAAAAACAAAAATTTATAGGAAATCTTTGGGAGCTCATAACTCAAAAACATACTTATTCATACATAGGTATATTTTTCTCAGTTATTTATAATTCGATTTTAAAGAGAAAGATATCATTGAAAATAAAAATAAAAATCCCACATTTTTTGTAGCAGTTTTAATTTTCCTTTTTCATTTTTTTTCACGAATATTTTACTTCTAGATGAAAAAAAATTAAGAAATAAATCATTAAAAAAAAGAAAAGAGAAAATCGAAAATCTGTCACACTGAATAATTTGTTTTATAAAGAAGTTTTGACGATATGATTTTCAATACAATTGGTGTCATATTAGTGGAGAAAATGTACCTATTTTTTTTTTCTAAATCGTGATTTTTGCTAATAATTCAAAAGGTTTTTGATCAAACGACTTGAAATTTTTATATGATGAAGGTATTATATATGTTTAAAATATATACAGAAGTGGTGTATTTTGATTAATTAGAAAAAAAGGACTTAGCAGACGGTCCCCTTGAAGTCATGAGGTGGAATGATTAAAGCCCAAATCAAGTGTCTAGCCTTAGAAGCTTTGATAAACCAAGGAAAGTTGCCAGAGGAAGTTATTGCAGCAGCTCGCGACCTTTTGTAGAAGGCTGAAGCAGAATTTGTAGAGAGGCAAGTATCAGATGACCGACAAACTAAAGGAATGAAAGCATAAACAAATAAATGTAGAGGCTGAGATTAGACGAATTGTTGCGGAAGAGAATTTGATTAAGTTAGATGATGGCAGAACCGGTAGAAAGAGAGAGAAGAGGCAAGAGAAATTGCAAGACGAAAAGAAAGATAGAGAGAAGAGGCGAGAGGAATTGCAAGACCTGTAATGGTAAATGGAAGCAAGAGAAATTGCAAGACGGGAAGAAGAAAGAGAAAAAGCAGGAAATGTGAGGGAAATAGAAGAATAAGAGAGAGAAGAAGCAAGAGAAGTTGCAAGACATGCAAGGGAATTGGAAATGTAGAATGTTCGTGCTAGGTTGTCAGCAACTCAGACAGGTGTGACCCTTACTGTGCACGATCCCTTGTTTGATGTTGCAAAGGCACAGAGGTTCATTCCGAAATTCACGGAAGAAGCTCCTGACGAATTCTTCGATCAATTTGAAATAGTCGCATCAACGATGAATTGGTCAGGAGATAAATGGTCTGTGTTATAGCAGAGTGTCCTTATTGGAAAAGGACACAGTGCATATCTTGCTTTGTCTCAGGACCAGAGGAAGGAGTATCAAGAAGTTAAGGGGAGCATGCTGCAAGTGTATCAGATGACCCCTGAATATTATAATGAAAGATTCCGAAATTTACAGAAGGACAAGAAAATTACTTTCCTGGATTACGTTTATGAAGTACAATGACATTTGAAGAGATGGTTAGAGGCTGCCAGAGTGACAGAGATGGCTGATTTAGAAGAACTGATAGTGCTGGAACAATATTTACCAGGAATTTCTGAACATATTCGAACATACTTGAGAGAGATAGAGGTGAAGAAACTTGATAGAGCTGCTTCACTGAGTGAAGATTATAATATTATCAGCTGTAAAACCCTTCCCGGGTATGAAGTTTCAACCACCGTTCCAGCCAAGTGTCAAGTATTCGCCGAACCATGGAAACCAGTTCAGTAATAACTATGGGAACAAGTTCAATAGTTACAGTGGAAGTACCACTGGCACTATCCCAAAGCAGAATTTAATAGTACTAAAACAACAATCGTCGAATCGTCTTCCTTCAGGTGTTGTGAAAGACGCCCAGAAGAATAATATCATTTTTTATAAGTGTGGCATAAAAGGTCATATCAGTAAGGAATGTAGGTCTAACCAACCGAAGGCAGTCACCCAAGTGGTTAAGGGTAATTCAACTCCACAGAATACGAAGACAAAGAATCAAATGGGAAAGATCGACAAGAAAAATAAACCAGTTAATGTTTACAAAACAAATAGGACAACCCCAAACAGCCAATATTTATCAAGGTATGGATGGGAGCAAGCAGATCCCGGTCAAGTTATTGTGCGACATGGGATGTATTTATCGTGTGGTGACACGAGGCGTACACCCGTTGGTAGAACAGTCTCTAACAGGAGATTCTCTCATTTTGAAGGGAATAGGAAGAGAGGAAGTTACTCCTATTCGCCGTTTGAAACTGTCAAGCAAGTTGGTGATAGGTTATTTTGATTTTGTCGAAGGAGTGGAAGTCCTACTAGGGAATGAAGTTGGTGGAGCTTTGTTTGTGCCTTGCCCCATTGTAATGGAGAAACCATTGAAGTATAGTCCTATGACTGAACTCAAGAAGGATTACTCGTATCTGTTTCCAAGTTGTGAGATCACGAAGAAAGTGGCTACAGAAGAAGACAGAGACACAGAAGGAATGATGAACTTGGACGATTTATTTATGGAAGACGAGGTTTCCCATGATAGTACACAAGAGTAGAGCTCCCAAAAGAACACGGGAGAAGAGGAACGACAGACGAATGAACAGGAAGACAAGGAGGCAATGGATTTGGAAGAAATAGAAAACTCATCGTTAGAAGTAGGACAAGTGAGTCGGAAAATGCTGATACGATTTTAACGGAAGGATGCGGTGTTAACGGAATTATTGTAGCATGTGGTGGATGAGATGGAGGTGCAGCATTCAATCACCTGTTATTACCCCAAGGATGAGTTGCTCATGAGGAAGCATAGACCCGCCGATATCTCTTGGAATGCCGAATGGGTCATATACCGTCAGATATTGATATCCGCACTGCTGAGAAGACAGGTGATCGCCATAGCTCATGAGATGGTAAACATGGGAATAAGAAAGATGACTGAGAAGATAATGAGACATTTTTGCTGGCCTGACATGCATAAGGATGAGAGCCAGTTTTTCTGTGCGTGTTACGTTTATTAGATGGCAGGAAAGCCCAATGAGTACATCAAGAAGGTTCCCTTACACCCAATTGAAGCAGAAGAAAAACCTTTCAGCAAAGGACCGATTAAAATTTTGGTAGATAAATTGAAAGATCAAGAGGAAACGGATGAAGAATATGTTAAGAATTTAAGGAAAAGGATTGGCTAGATAAGAAAGTTTTCCCTCGAAAACCTAAAGATTATGAGACACTATTTCTGGCCTGGCCAGGCATGCATAAAAATGTGAGCCAGTTTTGCCATGCCTCTCACGTTTGTCAGATGGCTGGAAAGCCTAATATATACATAAAGAAGACTCCCTTACACCTGATTGAAGCATGAGGAAAACCCTTAAGCAAAGGACCGATTAAAATGTTGATACAAAAATTGAAAGATTGAGAGGAACCGGATGGAGAATATGTCTAGAATTTAAGGAAAAGGATCGGCGAGATAAGAAAATTTTCCCTTGAAAACCTGAAAACGATCCAAAGAAAGACAAAGAACAGGTATTGTATGAAAAGTAAGAACAGAAAGTTTTCTGTACGATAACAGGTGTTGGTTTACTTACCGATAAGGAGATTCCCTCTTGCCAACAAGTTCCAAGGACCATTCCGGATTATGGAGAAGATTAGTGACCTAACCTACGTTATCAAAGTACCAGGAAGAAGAAAAAGTCAAACGACGGCCTTATTAACTTCAAAACTGAGACTGCAAGCACCGGTTTTCAACAAGAATTTCCTTATCCAAGTGGATGCGTTGGATAATGGGATTGGAGCTCCACAATGGCAAGAAGGCAAGGGAGAAATTCTTCACTCCATCTATTTTATGTCGTTAAAACGGAAGAAGCATCAACGAGCCTACTCAACATATGAAAAACCACTGCTAGCACTAATCACAGCTATAAGGAAGTTTGTAAGTTTATACAAATAGACCATAGAATGAAGAAATTATGGTCTAATCAGATCACAATTCTCTAACTTTTGTTAATAAAATGAAGAATAATAATCAAAGGTTGACTAGATGGCCGTTATGTTTGAAACCATATAGTATTTACGTGAAGCATATATCCGGTGAAGAGAACAGGGTTGCATATTATTCATCTCACAGTGAATTGGTGAATTCAGGCCCAGAATAAATGATTATGTTGTGGGGAGCTATATTAAGAAGCTGATTTAACATAAATGTAAATTATTTTATTTACGTATCTCATTTGTCTATTTAAGAGATGTATAGCGGGTCCCACTCACATAGGATTAAGTAGTGTATGAAAATTACATAAGACTTTCTTCTTTCATTTAGTTATATTTTCATTAAGGTCCGTATATGCAAATTTACGTTGATTTAATAAATCAAATTTTTAATTTCATGTAGTTTAGCTGTGAGGTATTATGTAATCTTGTTAAAAGGTATTCTGTATGACATACGTGCTAGGGATTGCATCATGTTTCCACATGGTTGGAAGTCATTGGAAGGCTCTCGACTAGAAATTACTCTTTCTTTTCTTTTTTAATGTTACGAGAGGAGGCGAGAGTTGTTAGCTGAGAGTGTTGCCTTGTTGAGCAACTATAGAACCCTACTTCAAAAATATCAAGTTAGCACCCTTGATGCAGATAGCCCATGCCCCCCCCCCACCCCCCCACCCCACCCCCTGCTTTCAGAACGCCGAACTGGAAGATTCTGGAATGAATTAAGTTGATATTTAGGAGTCTAGCCATGTATAGGAGCCAGAGAGATCCCGCCTGACCCTCAGAAAGAGCCGTTGTCTGACAGTCCTTTCACCAGCATCTATCCAGCCACTACATATCTCCTCACCAACGTGCATAGATTTTCCTATTCAATGTGCATAGTGTTTCCTCTCAAACGTGCATACTGTTTCCTCTCCAACATGCATAGTGTTTCATCTCACACATGCATAGAGTTTTCCCTCAAATGTGACTAGTGTTTGTTCAAACATTGGAATTTCTATAGTTTAAGATATTAGAAGTGCCGTGTATATGTGAGTACAAATATATTATAAAAATTATTTGGTTTTTGTGGCTGGCCCTGTGTGATTAGGTTAAAAAATGAAGTGTATTTATTTCTTTTTTCTTAATTGTTCGGTAACCATGTACGAGCTTAAGGACATATGAGTAACAGTTACATAAATGTATGTGTAATTTTTATCTATTTTCTAGTGTTAATTCCATTAATTGTCAAAAATAAATATTTTCATAATTTAATTTCTAATGAAACAAGTGAATGTACAGTACAATTTTCTTAAGTGTCATTTTTTTTCTTACGCTAAGGTCTAGTTCAGTTTTGAATTTAGAGTTATTTATTTTTATGGTATTACTGTTGAATTGTTATTTTCATAGTATATATTTATTTTTGTAAAGTATGTATTATTTCGATCACCAATAATTATTTTCATTGCTTTGCTCGTATCCCTTGACTAAGAACCTAAGTAAGAGGTTGGCTTAAGAATAGTTCACATTAAAAGTGAAATTATCACCCATTTTTGTTTCGAGTGTAACATAAAGAGACCTTTAGATATTCAGTGTCCATGTATATTATCGTCTGTGAGTTGTGAGTTATTCTGAAAGCTCGGAGGTTTTTCTTTTGTGTATCAAATTATTTAATGTCAAGCAGGTTAGTTTTGGAGCTCGGATATTTTCGTAATTCGCTGGTCATAATAATGTAGATATATGGTGTTCATGTATATTTTTGTCTGGGAGTTGCGTATTATTCACAGAGCTTAAGGATTTTTTCTTGTATATCAAGTTATTTAGTATAAAGCTGGTGAGTTTTGGAGCTCAGGAATTTACGTAATTCGCTAGTCATAATATATATATATATATATATATATATATATATATATATATATATATATATATATATATATATATATATACATACATATATATATATCTATATCTATCTATTTATCTATCTATCTATCTATATATATATATATATATATATATATATATATATATATATATATATATAAATATATATGTATATATATATATATATATATATATATGCATATATATATACATATATATATATATATATATATATATATATATATATATATATATATATATATATATATATATATAAATTACATTTGTCTGAGTTTTCCTTATCAGTCACCTTACGTTTTTCACTTAAGGCCCAGATATCCAAACTATGTTTCATAAATGCATTTTCACACTTGCTGCACCATTCCAGTCAATTTCATGGTTTTAACACTTGAAATTGTCCGTTTTTTATTTTTCTTCATAAACCGGGAGATTTTTAGCCCCCCGCTATGTCCAAAACTGTGGGCCAGTATGTAATTTTTTCCATTGACTGACTAAATCTATATACGATTCATTGACTAGAATCATCAAAGGCTATCCAGTACCTTGTGATGCTCAGTGTTAAGTCAAGTGGCCTTTGCCGATGCACATAAATTTCAGTAAGATTATCCACCAGACCCAATTCGTCACTCTTCTGCCAGTCACTTAACTGAGATTTATGGGGACAATTCCTACACGCAAAAAATTCTAATTCATACTAGGATGTCCCACTTAGCAATATACTCATTTACTGTATATATATATATATATATATATATATATATATATATATATATATATATATATATATATATATATATATATATATATATTTATATATATATATATCTATATATATATATATATATATATTTATATATATATATATATATATATATATATATATATATATATATATATATATATATATATATATATATATATATATATATACAGTATATTTATACATTATATATATCTATTTATTTCTATTTCTATATATAGCCAGACATTTGTCCTTTATCATATAGAGGATATATGTATAGTAGTTATATGTAGATAATATATATATATATATATATATATATATATATATATATATATATATATATATAAGTATATATATGTATATATAACTATATATATATATATATTTATATATATATACA
>NC_090732.1:66784545-66792045 GCF_036898095.1 Palaemon carinicauda
ATACAATGACCAGTGGCAGGCAACTGAGTTGTCGGCCGGCAGTCGGCTACCCAAAGTATAGATCTGAAGACAGTAACTGCCTTCAATAGCCCAGAATAGGCCGGCATATGTCAGCAGGCCCGGCATGTGCCGGCAGGCCCGGCATGTGCTGGCAGGCCCGGCAGGTCTAGCGGCATACCGCCGCCAGTCAGTGCTGTAGCCCAAAAAAGTTTTTTCCAACCTACAAGGTACTTCATGGGCAGCCTATTGTGAGACCATCACATATAAGAGAATGATCCTCTCTACCACTTAATGGTTATCAACCATTAATTTACCCCCAAATATTGAACCTGGGACATTGTGTTAAGAAGACACTTTATATCACAGAATATCTTCCCATACAAAATTCATTAAGAATTTATTGTTCAATATTGGAGGAGGTCATAGCAATGGGCTGGACAGGAAACATAAGTAGGTGTCTTTCCTATCTTCTAGCTTACTCTATCCAAGCTAATATTTAAAAAAAAAAAATATGTATGCTGAAATCTGAGAATTTCACCGAATACTTATATGCTTTCTTTCTTTACAGGAGGAGCATCCCGAGTGCGGGAACAGTTTTTGCAGGGTCCGTAGCAAGAACTTCTACGGCCATGACGTGTGCAGGGCCCATGCTCGCTGCGCAGTCACCCAGGGGGCTCTCAAATACTTGGACCCACAGGTATGTACCGTTTGTGACAAACTGGTAAAGGAGGCTTTTGATGATCAAAAGTCTACTGAGTCAAGGGATGCAGCAAGGGACACGCTGCGAAAATGGGTCAGGGGTTTTCAGAAGAACACCTCTGGCCCATACCTTCCTAATGAAAGGATGAGGGACTGTCTTTTCCCTAGGGCATCTGCGGATGCAATCATTCCCCAGGATCAACTCGAGATTCCCCTAGTACAGATTCCGGTGGAATCTGTTGTTTCGGACGCCTTGAAGGGCATTCATTTAGATGACAACATGAGACTGAGAACAATATCCTACTGGAAGAACTGGAGCAGGAGGATGACGTACCTCTTGAGGCTGAAGTCGATAAGACCGAAACGATTTCGGTATCTTCACCCACGGTGACTGATCCAGTGCCTTCAACTTCATCTACTGCACCCCAGCTAGATTCCATCACGAGTACGTTGCGCTCGCAGCTGTCTATGGTGCAGGACATTCAGAAGAAATCGTCCGAGAAAGAAGCTTCTCTTCGGACGGAAATGCATCAGCTGGTTGCAACACGTTTAGCCCCAAAGAAGCTAAACGTCAAGGATCTCCCCGCTTTCTCTGACGTTAACCCTTGGAGATATGCAGAGCATATGCCAATGTCGGGGGGGAAGATCTTCCTCTCGTAGAAACTAGGCACTATCCCAGTAGAGGAAATTGAGTTTTGGCAAAGCACAGGGGCCTACCCGGACTGCTATGTCCGTCTAAGGACGGAACCTGCATCCAAGGAGGAAACAGAGCCAAAGGAGACGATTGTCCTCGAACTCTCTAAGGCTCAGGCCTTATATACAACCACCTTGAAAGAGAGGGCCTTTACTAGTTCCAAGGTGCCGGCTCTCAGCAAAAAGCACCCGTCCTTTATTGCTGACCCAAAATATGCCTTCCCCTTTATGGACAAAGGGTTTAAGGCAGCCTTAAAAGCAGTTGAAGCAGGGAAGCCTTGCCCTACACTGGAGGAGTGTAGACCCTTTTCCCTTGCTTTTCCATCAGATGATAAAGACTGGAAGGATGTTCATAACACCTTCACAGTTGGGAAGCTGGAGGCAGATATTGCTGGACGACAGTTCGGCGAAAACCTCCCGAAGCTGTCAGAGTCTCTCCTGCGCAGGGAACAAGAGACTAAAGAATGTCTTGCTGCTTCCATGTCTCTGCAGACTGGCTTAGAGACTATGGCAAGTATCCCGGACACCCCAGATATGTACATGGTCTTCACCAAATCTCATTTGGCGACAGTCACCAAGGACTTGTACAACTTTATCAAATCCCGAAGGACTTTTAGAGAGTTCGTGTTCGCCTTGGCTGCGGTGAGACACGAACCAAGGAAGCTCATAGCCTCCAATATCTGGGGAAAAGACCTCTTCTCAAGCGAAGTGGTCAAAAAGGTCATTGACAAAGCCGCTGCGGAGAACAGGAATCTCCTCTCCAAGTGGGGCTTGTCCTCAAAAAGAAAATCTTCCACTGACGAGGGTCCCCAGCCAAAGATTAAATCAAAACGACCAAGAGTGCCCTCTCGGCCTAGAAAACAGCAACAGCTTCCCGTGGCCACGGTGCCCCAGACGGTGGCACATCCAACCACCACCTTCCAACTGGTGCCCCAAACGCTGGCGACCCAATCGCCGGTGTTCATCCCAGTCTTTGAAAGCCAATCGATAATTTTAGGCCAAAGTCTCAAGGTTCCTTTCGAGGGTCCTCTAGACGCCCCTTCAGAGGTAGGGGTAACAAAGGTGGACGTGGCCAAGGAGGCAAGTCCTCCAACCAGCACTCCAAGTGAGATGCTACCGGTAGGAGGGAGACTTCTCCTCTTCCGGGATCGTTGGACCTTCGATCCCTGGGCCCACAGCCTAATCAAGAACGGACTAGGGTGGAGTTGGAGCTCAACTCCACCAAACTTTCCTCAATTCTTCCAGCACTCAACCCCCATTCTGGAAGAATATGTTCAGGATCTGAACAAAAGAGTTATACGGAAGGCAAAGTCCATCAGATTCCAAGGAAGGCTATTTTGTGTTCCGAAAAAGGATTCGGAAAAGCTCAGAGTCATTCTGGATTTATCACTACTCAACAAGTTCATAGTGAGCCACAAATTCAGAATGCTGACGCTTCAACACATAAGGACCCTTTTGCCCAAACGGGCATACACATTCTCCATAGACATGATGGATGCGTACTGGCATGTTCCAATCAACCGCCAAGTTTCCCCCTACCTAGGGTTCAAACTACAGAAAAGAAAGTACGTTTTCAGAGCCATGCCCTTCGGTCTAAACATAGCCCCAAGGGTATTCACCAAGCTTGCGAATGGACGACTGGCTGGTGTGGGCAGCATCCGAGGAAGAGTGCAGGCAAGCCTCCAAGCAAGTGATCCAGTTCCACTGGGATATATATATATATATGTCTTTGTGTGATTTCGCCTGGGGCTCTGATCCCGATGTCGTTAAGAGAATCCAGACATTAATGTATCAAAAATATATATGGCTTATTTGAATATGAAAAACACGTAAAAATGTGCAAAATTTATCATTAATTGAATGCCAAGTAACAAACTACCAATTAGCTACGATGGTGAAGATGGGTTGATTTCAATTCTAAGTACAAAATACCTGAATTCGACAGGTATAAGTACAGAAGAATTGTCATTGACTTTTATCCTTCTTCGTGGCCAAGTGGGTTAGTCACTGTCTATATAAGCTTGCCGACCAGGGTTCGATTCCCGGCCAGAGCCAAGCTCTTGTCTTTGTGTGATTTCGCCTGGGGCTCTGATCCCGAGGTCGTTAAGAGAATCCAGACATTAATGTATCGAAAATATATATGGCTTATTTGAATATGAAAAACACGTAAAAATGTGCAAAATTTATCATTAATTGAATGCCAAGTAACAAACTACCAATTAGCTACGATGGTGAAGATGGGTTGATTTCAATTCTAAGTACAAAATACCTGAATTCGACAGGTATAAGTACAGAAGAATTGTCATTGACTTTTATCTTTCTTCGTGGCCAAGTGGGTTAGTCACTGTCTGTACAAGCTTGCCGACCAGGGTTCGATTCCCGGCCGGAGCTAAGCTCTTGTCTTTGTGTGATTTCGCCTGGGGCTCTGATCCCGAGGTCGTTAAGAGAATCCAGACATTAATGTATCAAAAATATATATGGCTTATTTGAATATATATATATATATGTATATATATATATATATATATATATATATATATATATATATATATATATATATATATATATATATATATATATATATATATATATATATATATATATATATATAATATATATATGTGTATATATATATATATATATATATATATATATATATATATATATATATATTTATATATATATATATATATATATATATATATATATATATATATATATATATATATATATATGTCTGTGTATATTAAGAGAGAGAGAGAGAGAGAGAGAGAGAGAGAGAGAGAGAGAGAGAGAGAGAGAGAGAGAAAACTGTTTATGGATTCCACTCATGGAACTTTTATAGCACATCGTATGATTTAACATGTTCACTTTAAGGAAAATTGTGATATTAAGCGTTTTATTTATTTTCTGTTTGTTTATTTTTTGTTACTAAAAGACGGCATATTGAATCCCTTGTTTTTTCTATCTAAATAATCTACAAGGCCATTAAATCACATATCTAATTTCCGTATATAGCTGGTTCCTATGCAGAAAATAATGATTTAATTTTTGTTTTTGATTCTCACTATTTTAGCTGTTTATTATTATTATTATTTTTGTTATTATTATTAGCTCATATACAATTCTAGTTGGAAAATTAGGATGCTACTGCTAACACAGGGAAATTAACTCAGTAAGGATAGCATATAAGGAAGTAAATAAACTATAAATGAGACGTAATTAGTAAATATATTAGCAGGTGCAACTCAGAATGGATATTTTTTATGAGATCGGCATTGACCCTCGTTGATGTCGCTCACAATCACGCAGTTCACTGAAATGTTGCTACATTTATCAGCATATTTAAGCCTACATAACAGATGTGTCTTTTCAATTGTAGATATTACCATGAATTTTGGCAGGAACACAGAAACTATGTTTCCCATCAATTCCTGAAATTCTCCTATGGATATGTGAATTATTCTAGGAACAATTTACTCCACCGCCAAAAATAACCATTGAACCCACACAGAAATAAACGTTTACTGTGGTTTTTATATGGTAGATATTAACATATAAATTGATATGGACAAAATAAATATCGATCCCATAAATACCTGAAAAATTCATTTAGGTGTGTAATGTATTCTACAAGTAATTTACGGCACCGCCGAAAATCAGACTCTTGCGTATATTGACAAATGGCTAATGGACACTTTTATTGCAAGCATCAATACGAAAACTGGTATGGATATAGTTCACATAACACATATCAAACCCCGTGAAAATCATTTGGATATCTGTAAAACTATAGTAGTTTGCGGCTCGTCACTGATTTTTTAGCTAAAAGTTGTCACTTACCAACAAAAGTGACAGCCAGGGCATGCTTATAGCAGGTATGAATATGATAATTGGAGGAAATAAAGCTTATGTATAATTCAAATAATCCCTTAAAATTTCATTTTAATATAAATATTGGTATAGGAGTTATTGACCCCGCCGCCAAAAATATCAGCTGTTTCCCCACCCTGCCAATAATAGAAAGGAATGACTGGGCTATGGGTTAGGTGAGTTTCGTTCTCCGAAATAGCTACTCCGCCCTTCCCCCCTACCCTCCAACCAGCTCCAAAATTTATGGACATCGAAAAATGTGTACTGTGACTTATGGCAGGTATCAATAAGAAAATTGGTAAGAATGTAATTCATATAAAACCCATCAAACCTTGTGAAAATCATTTGGATATCTGTAAATATCTGTAAAACTCTTGGACTATTTTGCGGCTCCTCACTGATTTTTTATCTAAAACTCGTTACTTACGAACAAAAGTGATAGCCAAGGCATGCTTATAGCATATATGAACATGAAAATTGGCAAAAACAAAGCTTATGTATCTGTTAATAATCCCTTGAAATTTCATTTTAATATATATATTGGTATAGGAGTTATTGACCCCACCGCCAAAAATATCAGCTGCTTCCCGCTTCCCCACCCCGCCAAAAATAATAGAGAAAAATAACTGGGTTATGAGCTGACTGGGCTATGGGTTGGCTGGGCTATGGGTTGGGCGAGCTTCGTTCGAAAAAACTTTTGCATTTCATATAAGGTCACTCACTCTGTTTGCGACAATAAAGTATTGCAAAATTAGTAACAGCATTAAAATAAATCTGTTATATATTAGCAAGTGTATATGAGATCGGGATCGTCCCTCGTTAATGTCGCTCACTTCCACGCAGTTCACAATAATGTTGCTACATTGAACAGCATATTTAATAAGGCTATATGATAGCTGTGTTTTTTTCAATTGTAGATATTACCATGGAATTTGAACTGGGGAACAACATACCTCTTTAGACGTTTTCTCAAATTACATTAAAATATCTTAGATAATATGAGAGTTATGGAAATTGGGAAGTAATCAATAGGGATAGAGCTACAAAATATACATTTACTGAATGGAGTAACATTGCCAACTCTCCAACAAGTGTAAAAACATAACTCTTCTTGCTAACTTTCGAAAAATAACAGACAAATTGGGAGCTAAGAAATCTGCTATCTTTATAAAACAGAAAACAAAGGAAAAATACCATTTGGCTTTACACCTCCATAAGCATCAAGGTCAGTAAGAGTGTTTTAAACTCACAGGCCTGAAAAGTTAAACTAGTTAGTGTATCTTTAGGAAAACAGGAATGGGGAAGATTGAGTTCCTCATTACTGTGCTCACTGTCAACCACATCAGTCAAGAGGGTTGCCTTTTCCTTTGGACAGTAAGTGATGGAGCCATCTGGTGTAAGTGAAGGAGGAACTGTTAAGTCTGCATATACGCCAAAGAGCACAGGTTTGAGAGAATCAGAAAGTTTCTTTTATAGTCAAATTGTATTCCTTTTAAGTTGAAGCATAAACTCACTGAGCAATTGCTCTTTGCTGAGTATAGTTATTCTAAGTTAAATCTGAACTGTTATCTTTCCAAAAATGATGAGTCACCTGTTTTTCAAAATAAGCACGTCAACGATCATCATATAACCAGAGTTTTTTCTTCTCTTGATACTTTAACACATAAAAAGGCATACGTCTATCACTTATTTCAAGAGAACAACGGGCTCAACACTTTTATACATTTGTGACCAGTTTAAATGCAAAAGATCACATAAAATCCCATTCCATTCAGTATGTACCGGCTCTAAGCAATTGACAGACTTGTAAGCAGTCTCACGTATAAGTTGCTCAAATTCTGATTCAAAGGCAACGTCATGGCAATCTGTAGGAGAAATATGATTTAAGTATGCCCAATGGTTAGCAATGAACCCACCAAAAAGCACAAAAGAGGTATTTTTATCATTTTCTGGTATGTTAGCCCTAATAGTAAGAAGACAATAAAAAATAGAACAATACAAGTCTGGATTTCGATATATGGAACACACAAAAAAAAAATTGCAATGCTCATCATTAACTTTTATGGCCTGAATCTCATGATCTCCAAATCCAAAGCAGGTGTTATCGAAGCAGGGTACTGAGTCCCGTTTCAAAATTATTTATTTCTTAATACCTGGAATGATCAGCTCAGATGAGTGCCTCATTTGAAAAAGCAAAGTTTCAGAGCATAATAGTATATCATAGTGTCTGGAGGC
>NC_090732.1:66797045-66842045 GCF_036898095.1 Palaemon carinicauda
TTGTAGGGTTGTAGCTTAGCAAGTAATAATAATAATAATAATAATAATAATAATAATAATAATATATTGATAATCTCTCTCTCTCTCTCTCTCTCTCTCTCTCTCTCTCTCTCTCTCTCTCTCTCTCTCTCTCTCTCTCTGTGTTGGCATTATGATGACCCTCCATGAGAATATTAAATTATCTAACAATTCATTGGTCTGATGGTTTTACTCAGCACCCAACTAGTGGGTCCTGGTTTTACTAAAGCTTGCGTGCAATGATTCGTTAACCTTCAGGTTCCTTTAAAAACAAATCTCAAAAACATAGGTTAATTTCGTGGGCTTTCGAGAGGACGTCTTGCGAACATATTTATTCGATATGTGCAAAATATATCAATCGAGAATCTTAAAATAAACGTTGTGGCATTGCTGTAATTCAATGAAAAGCGATGGAATGCTTATACACAGTCTCGTGTATCTTTGTGAAGCGCTGAAGGATACCAAGTGAATCAGTGGAGGTAAGAAAAAATATAACAAATAAAACAAATAAAACGATCCAACCTGCCTCGTCAAGTTTCTCCCAATTTCACAGAGAACAGAATTATGTTTATGGTACATTACATTTTCGAATAATACATTCCAGGAATAATTGATGTTAGAAAAGTAATCGTTTACCTTACATGCTCTAATGTCCATGTATGCTGACGTTCGAATGAATCCTTACCCTCTTTGTAATGACCTGTTAAATCATCGACATTAACTTGCATTTATTTGCATCGGATTCTGCTCCACAAAATACTTATAAACAACTACCCTAAATGTTCAGCTTTCTACACGATAAATGCGACTATGATGAAAGTTTAAATGCAAATATTTGAGAAATAAAATAAACTAAATTCCTAGGCGTTTAGGAAAAGATTAAAGGACAACACAGACGGATTTCATTGTTATGATATATACATCATGAGTACACCGTAAAGGAATTAACTAAAAGTTTCCCTTACTCGTAGAACACAATCTTAAGAATGACAAATCAGTCATGAAGCATCTAACATATCGAAATCTTAAGTAATATAGATGAATTCTAATAATAGAGTGTAACTTAAAAAAAAAAAAATTTCAAGGAGTAGCATGGGTCACTGGTATTATTATTATTATTATTATTATTATTATTATTATTATTATTATTATTATTATTATTATTATTATTAAAAAGTCCAAGAGTTCCAACGGAGAAAATAGCCCAGGGAGAAAAAGAAATAAGGAAACATAAACTGTAAAGGAAACAACGAGTAATAAATATAAAATATGTTAAGATAAGTAACAAAGTTAAATAAATCTGTCAAATATAAACCATAAAGAGAGACTTGTGATAGGCTGTTCAACTAAAAAACATTCGTAGCAATTTTGATCTTCTGAAGTTCCACCGATTCAAATGCCTGATCTGAGAGATTATTCCAAAATCTTTCCACAGTTGGAATAGAACTTCCATAACACTGTATAGTATTGTGCCTTACATCGAAGAAGGCAAAACTGTTAGAATTAATTACATATCTAGTAGTGCTTACAGGATGGCACAGTTTAGGTCACTTTGAAGATCAGAATACAAAAAAATGTTCAGGATTATGAAAAGCTTATGCAACATGCATAAAGAAGTAGCAGAACGATGATATCAGATATTAATATCAAGAACAGGAAAAAGAAATCCAATCGACAGAAAGATTTGGTCCAACAAATGAAGATGAGATTCAGCAGCTAAAACTAGACAGGAGAACAATACTCGACAAAAGGCCGAATGAAAAAATTCAAACATTTCTTTTGAATAGATTGATCACAAAAAATCTGAAAAAAAAAAAAAACTTTCTTAAGAAACCAATTTTTTTGTGTAATTGAAGAAGAAATAGACCGAATGTGTTTTTCAAGGGTAAATTTGCAATCAAGAATCACACCTAGAGTTTTAACGGAGTCATATACAGCTAAAGTAATATTATTATTACAAAGATGGTGAAAAGCCACCGTGTTTGACCTACTTATAATCATACTTTGCGTTTTGTTAGGGTTCAGCTTTGCACCATGCACTAATTTTAGCTAGATCTCTATTAAGGGATTCACCTACCCCAGATCTACATTCAGTAGATGGAAGTCAGGCAAATAAAGTAGTTTTATCTGCACATGCAACGAGATTGTTTTCAAGGAGAAACCATATGTCATGTGTATATAGTATGGAAATTAATGGGAAAAGAACACTACACTGAGGAACACCAGATTTAACATTCCTGTACTCATTATGGTGCCCATCAACAGCACCCTACAATATATTACATACAAGTTAGATAATGATGCTAAGAAAAGACTCTCTTTCCCAACTGTTTAACTTTGAAAACAAGTACCTTATGATTTACACGGTCAAAGGCGGCACTAAAATCAAGGCTAACCATACGAACCTACTGTCCACAATCAAGGTATTTTTGTACAGTATTCATGATGGCCAGAAAGACATCACATGCTTCAAGGCCTTTAAAAAATCCAAATTGCAAACTAGGGAACAGATTACTCTCTTCAGTAAACCTATTTAGAGGGTTTGCCAAAAGACATTCTAAAACTTTAGATGAAATAGGAGTTATGGAAATTGGATGGTAACCAGCAATGCTAGAGCTGTCACAAACACATTTACCAAATCAAGTAACATTACTAATTCTCCAACAAGTGCTAAAAGAACCTCTTCCTGCTAACTTTGCACAAAATACTGACAACTTATGAACTAAGTAATCAGTTATCTCTATAAAAAAAGGAAAAAAATACTAATTGGGTTTCCTCCTCCATAATTATTAAGGTCCTTCATGAGTGTTTTAATTTAACGGGACCGGAAAGCTAAACTAGTTAGCCTAGCCTAAAAAAACAAGAATGAAGATCAAGTTTCTCATTACTCTGCTTATTGCCAAATACATCTCACTACTCGAAAAAACAGACTAGGCAAATCATAACATAGAACCTCATTACCAAGCACAATTTCGACAACATCAAGCCCTGATAACCAGTCCTATTTAAGATCCATATGATGCAAGGGAACACTAAGATGGTCACCAATCCCATGAACGGGAGAATACTCCCAATAAGCGAGTGCTCAGTCACAGGGACAACTTCCCTCAAAATAAGTGACTGGGCACAACCAGTATCACACATAATACAAATAGGGTGCAATAAACCACCAGCAACACCAACAAAACCCTTAGAAGTATATGGCAGGAAAACCATATCAAAAGGTCTGAAACAAACTCTGGAATAAACAGGCTTCTTGTAAAAAACGTGGTAATTTATAGTGTTAACCTCTACTGGTAGCACACTATAACGAGACTTTAGTAGAGTTACAAGTGTCACAGTTTTAACTTCTTTCCTTTTCAATTTAAAACATTCAGACACCGTGTGACATGGTTTCTTACAATAATTATATACTACAGAACTTATAGTAATAGAATTCCTATTAAAACTGCTGCTTTGAGAGTTGACATGTTAATCGAAACTAGACCTTTGATCTACATCATCAATATTAGTATGTTTATCTGTGTCCCTATAGTCTTTTGACCTATAAAAACCTTTTATCATTAGACCTAGAATCTTTGTGAGCCAGTACATAATCCTCCGTACATACAACTGTTCATGGATGGTAGATAACTTTCCCTCGTTTAAGTAAACCTTAATACTTTCACAATCACGATTTTTAACCTGTTCAATTGAAATAATTGATCTTAATCTATCAAAATCATCCGTACACTCTGATGCTTTACACCATTTATCAAACCAATCCGATTGTTCTCTACTAAATTCTACATAAGTCTGCTTATCTTGTTTTCTCTAACTCCTAAACTTCATCCTATAAGCTTTGGGAGTTAATTCACAGGTTTGTAAAATAGCATTTTTCAAGAATTTATAATCATCAACTTCATCCGCAGGAATAGAAACATAAACTTTTTGTGCCCTACCACACAAAACACCTGATAACATATAAGGCCAATTTTCTTCAGGCCACATATATTTTTTAGATTTTCTGGCAATACTAACAAAATATTCATCTAACTCCTTTTCATTAAAAGGAGGTACAACCTATCTTCATTAAAAATGACTGACCTAGATATTATTGCATCATTAGAATTAGCCTGCTAAATTTCTTCAGGCTCCAACTCCTTTTAACAATTAATTTCTTGAACCTTTATTTAATCTTCAATTTTTAATTGATACGATCAGAATCAGCTTCCCTTCTTTCATGCTCAGCTTGTGCTTCTAGCTCCTTTTCTAGTACATGAGCTTCTAACTCTTTTTCTCTTAATCGAGCTTCAATTCTAAGTCTCTCAAGTTCTACAGGTGGTAAATCTGAACACATTGATTCCCTATCCATCGTATGTAACACATCTTAAGTGATTTTTTAACATCAAGCTCAAGGTGATTGCTTAAACTCACTAAGTTTGATTTCTTGAGATCACTTAACTTCTCAACTTGTGGATCCTCACAAAATTGTCAACAAACTCTAATGCATTAAACTTTTTCATGTTTGCTGGCTATTTTATACAATTAACAAAGGTTTACTTCACAAACTACCTATGAATTACAAAAACAATAACAATTCAGATTCCGGACATAGGCCCCCAAATCTGTTAAGTTCAACTATTGTATACGACGTAAATTATGCAAATCTACTAAAAAAGCTTACCAAACAATAACAAATATTAAGAGCAAATGAAAATGATAGCCAACAAACATGCAATATAACTATATCTAATAATTAACGTAATTATTTACAGTATTATATAAGCTCAACTGAATACTCCCAGCACACCAAAAACCAGTCAATAACATAGGAAGTTCTTACAGAGAAGTAGGTCTTGAGTTGATTTATCAAACTTCTATACAGCGAGAGACAGACACTGTTACTTAGTTTCAGATATAAAAGGTTGATATGTAGGAACGCAACTTCTGACGCTGGAACAGATGTATTTCTAAATTTCTTTATCTTCTTCAAGATATTACACTGGTGTGCGTAGTCACTAGTTTTAAAAAAAAACACAAAGGGTATAGCTGAAAAATGTCTCCAAACACCAGCCGTATATTATTCTACTCTCCCTGCTCTCGCTCGTCACTAGTTCTTTATATTTAAGGAACCAGAACTCTGGAATATTCCTGACAGACGAGAAGCATCCAGGACTAGTATTACACAACCTGATGGAATGCCATTGTCTCACTCTCGAATCCTCTTACTGGCAAGAAAGGAGTATCAAGAACTCTCTTTTCACAACACAACAATAGCTTCAGTAAAAAATTACATTAACATATATGATAAAATGAATTGTTTTATTTTCACATTAACATATTTGAAATTAAAGGATTTTATTTTTATTTTACATCAACATACATGAAAAATTAAGTCCTTTTCACAAGTTTTGTATCACAATATACATAAATTTAACGTACGTATAACAGTCTGGAAGTAAAGAGTAAATTTTCAAACAATGTGATTAGATTGGCAAAGGAGGTTGCAGACGGAAAAATTCAGCAGGGACAACTAACATCATTTTATCTGCCGAGACAACCAGGGCATCCTTAGGAGTGGTCCCTCCTTAATCCCAAGGAGACCCAGGGAAACTGAGTCCAGATAGAGTCATTGCAGCAGGACATCAAAGTTACTTTGAGGGTTCAATGAAAATTTTCAACCATTCCGTTGGCTGCAGGGTTGTAGGCAGTTGTCTGATGTAACGTGATGCCCAGAAGATTTGCTAATGATGTCCACAATTGAGAAGTGAAAGTAATATCCAAACAGTTTCTTATCAGAGCATTGGCAACAGGATTAATTTTCCAAGGACATGTTGAAGAGTACAGTTGTATTCAGCCATGATGGGGAGATGTCGACATTGACGGACAGACCAGGCCTTGGACTATCGAGTCAAGGGGTGCACTAGAGGCATGTATTACAAGTGAATGACAAAGGTCATACCTTCTAAAATGTGGTGAAAATGATTGACGGCAAAATGCACCACTAGGAATGCGTTGTCGAAAGTATTGTAGCCAGATTCTATTTTGGACAGTTTTCTATTTAAGAAGGATTATGGGCGGGGCAAGCCATTGTCAATATGCATGAGTACTGCACCAATAGTGACGTCCTTGGAATCAGTAGATATGAGGAGAGATGCATGTGGCAGCAGGGAGGTGTCAACGAGTTCATATGTTCATATGTCTACAGTATGTTCACTAAACGTCGATATGTCAAATCAACCAAGAAGTGGAAATGGGCGAGAACATCCTCACCAAGTAGTGGCAATGTTATGTCAGCAACAAAAAATTTCCAATGGTATTTGGTGCTCCGAATCGATAGTGTGGGTGTTTGGTACCCATGGGTGGATATCTCAGGTCCGTTGGCTACTATCAGGAGGACGTCAGCATCCTTAGAATAAATACATCATGTTCTGGAAAGTGACAATAGTTGAAAGGAATGGTAAGCACCAGTGTCTACCAAAAACTGCACACCCATACCTGCATCACATAAAAATTAAAAGATTAGCTACAGGGGAGGCCGCATCAAACAATGGCCTACTTACAATTATTTTGGCCACTGACAACCGACCAAACCTTTTTTCGCAGCACCTATGAATATGGAGTGGTAGTTACATAGCTCCTAATGGCCGTCAGTAAGTGCCTGTAAAGTTCGTTAGTTGGGGTATGAAGGAATTGCGGCATATGTGGGTGGCTGGCGTCTTTGTCACCACTCCGGCATGTCATGTGCGTGTGTCTGTCTCTTACAGCATTCACATCAAGCTTTGGTAGTGATGAATAGTTGTCGTCTTTGTCAGGAGTGGCGATGTTGATGGAATTCTTGAAGATGGTGAAGTAGTTGTTCAAAAGGTTTTTGACTGGTCATCAGGTCCTTCGTGGGCAGTGTATCGATATGGTGGATGATGGCATGTATAGGTTCGGGTTGGCGTCGTACCGAAAGGACACAAAGCAGGCTAATTCCTGAGGAGAGCCCAAGTTGCAGGCTATAGATAGTGGTAATTTTCCTGAGGGTTAGCGAAGCCTTTTGGTCCCCCAATGTATGTTGACAGAGCTGAAAAAACTTGGCTATACTGGAAGCTAGCGATAGTGAATATAGCTCCAGGAGCTATGTTTTGAGGGTTTTGTATGCTATTGGGGCATCCCTATGGTCGCAAAGCTCATTGGAGATTTTCGTGAAAATGTCCCCTTGATGTGAAACTGTACATTGTCATACTGGAACCATTGGACCACTTCTCTGTTGACAAAAGACGGCAGTTTCATCAAGGTGGTGTGTGTGTTGAGGAGTCAGGGTTGGTGGGTTACATTATAAAAAGGGTAAGGGGCAGCGATGGGCTAAGGCTAGTGAGGAGCTGATCCTCCGGTGGTCACCAATTTGGCAAGGTGGCGGTTGGTACCAGCAGAGAAGTGAGGTGAATATAAGTGGCTTTATTCATGAGGATAATGAGCTTCATATACAAATAGTTGAGAGAAACAATGGCACAAAAATTCAAACAATGTGAAATATGCAATGGCAAGCTTCAATAGGTTATTCTATTATCAGTGTGCGAAAAAGCAAGAGATATAAAAACATCAATAGTATTACAGTGTATGAAACACGTACAGAACAGCTTAGTATGTATGTCTCTCACTACAAGAAATATGCCCTTAGCATTATTTGATAGTGTAAGAGTGGGTCTGATTTTAATTAAGTTTTGAACATTCTGTGGTGCTCTTTAGTTTTTGTCTCAAATAACTGGAATAATAAAAAGTTTAATGCTTCTTAATTAAAGAAAAAAAAAGAGGCTTTGATTTTTTCCACTAATGGAATAGTTTTAATTTGGTCGAGAAAAAAAAAGCCCATTGATCTGAAAGAAACTTTTCGATATCAGTTATTTCTAAAATCCTAAGCAAATGCAAATCTTTGCTATACCAAAAGTCTATAAGATATAGCCTTAGGTTTTGATGCATAATAATTAGTTAACAGCTATCCCTATTGATTAAAATAGTTGAAATTGAATCTCATCGGTTCACACTAATGAGATCTGAATGCTTTTGGACATCATTGCTCAAATATGCTTTAAGGTAATGATGGTTTAATGATGAACATTAGCGATATCATTAATAGATGACGACTGGTAAGAAACTGTCAGTGTTGTTTTATTATTATTATTATTATTATTATTATTATTATTATTATTATTATTATTATTATTATTATTATTATTACTTGTTAAGCTACAACCTTAGCTGGGAAAGCACGATGCTATAAGTCCAAGTTCTTCAAAAGGGAAATAGCCCAGTAAGAAAAGGAATAAGGTAATAACCTACAAGAGAAGTAAACAACAATTAAAACAAAATATCTCGAGAACAGTAACAACATAAAAATAGTATTTTCATATATAAACTATAAAAAAGAGGAAAAGAAATAAGATAGAATAGTGTGCCCAGGTTTACCCTCAAGAAAGAGAACGCTAACCCAAAACAGTGGAAAATCATGGTATGAAGGCTATGGCACTATCAAAGAACAGTGAACAATGGTTTGATTTTGGAGTGTCCTTTTCCTAGAAGACCTCCTTACCGTATTTAGACAGTCTGTTCTTTCCTTACCAAGATGAACGTTGTTAAGTATTACTTTAAGGTATTGAAATTACATTTACTGGTATATACTTCAGAAATGTTATACTTTACTATAAACCCCGCGGTCATAATCTAAATCTGCATGGAAAAGATTTATTTCTCTATATACCCTCACAGTCATAATTTAATTCCGTAATTTAATTCCGGGGGGGGGGGGGGGGGGTCGAGATACCCTATGTTGGTGAAAGAGGTATTCTATCCCGCAACGAGTTACGAATATTTACCCTTACTCCTCCTTAGTAATTACACTGGGACTGCTGAACAATCTTGGAAAATTTCTGTGGAACATATTTCTTCAACACTATCTAGCTCTCCATGCATATTGTGTCCCCAGTATACTTTTTCTTGTTTCGGTCTGCGCAAAGTAACATGTGTCTTCCTTTTTTCATCAAAAAGTCATGCCACATCTACTTTCATTTGAACATTTTATGAAGAAAGTCTTTTTTGATATTGAACATTGGAGGAATAAATCTGGTACGTAATTTTTGTCGAAATAGACACTAGCTGAGTCTGCTTTAAGCAGGGACTTCTAATTCATGATGATCTTCTATAAACAATACAGCGAGTAAAAGGAATATTGGGACAGGACAGAAAGTTTTAATGAGGCTAATCACACACGAGACTTCGAAGATCTTCGGAAACTCTTCGGAGAATCTGCTTCACAAAAAGCTTTTCTTTTCAAAGTAGATGGATATAAAAGACTAATACCGACTGGCTATTCGAGGAGTGGGAGAAAAGGTAAAAGTTTTTGTTTTAAAGTACTTAAAACGAGGTTAATAATTAATTGGTTTTATTTTCATATGTTTCTTGTTGTTTTTTCGTACCATTGGAACAGTTTTCACTTGGTCGAGAAAAATAAAAGCCCATTGATCTGAAAAAAACTTTTCAATATCAATTATTTCCAAAATTCTAAGCAAATGTAAATTTGTGCTATTGAAAAAAAAAAAATAATGAGATAAAGTCAAAACTTTCAACGCATAATAATCAAATAACAGTTATCCCTGTTCATTAAAATGGTTGATTTTTGGAATCGCATTGATACATACTAACAAGATCCGTAAATATTCCAACTAATATTTCCTTTCTACATAATTTATATAGAAATACTGTTGATCTACATAGGCATGGTTTTATTATTAGACTATTTTAACAAATATTCTACAGGAATAAATATAGCATCATTCTCATCGTCTGCTTTGTTAATCTAAATATCTCATACTAGCTTGTTTTGCTTTCTAAATAATACATCACTAATTGTTTTAACCCAATTTACATACAGACGATTGTGGTTACCGTAGTAAGATCAAAACAAATATTTCTGCAAATGAAATTTCTGATATTGCTAACTTTAGTTATGATAATAAACAGCAACCATTTTTTTGTTGATGTAATTTTTATTTGAATAACAACTAAACAATCTTGTTTTAACTCTAATTGTGCATCGAAAAAGCTTCTTATACAGCAAAAAACACCAAGGAATCAAGCATTAAAAAAACAATTCTCTTTAATCTACGCCAGAAACTTATTCCATATATTTGTTGCGAGACTTAATTATTACTATAGTTCTGGAAAAAGTCGAGAGTTAGCGAGACATGTAATATAATATTACGCGGAAGGATTAATTTGTTCATTACTCCTGAATATGAAAATCCTATACGAATATAATGCTTTAATCATATGTTGGAAAGAAATGTACTTACATCATCATAGAAATAACTTCCGGTTCCATACTAAAAATGTATTCGATTGTAGTGTACTACACTAGGCCCAAGTTTTGAAAAATGTGAATGTATGAAACATTTTTGCGGAAGAGTAATTTGACAACAGATTCTACAATAGTCTGGCATACTAATATGAATCTTTGGTATGCCGGGCTCAATTTTGAGTAACTAGGTAAAAAACGAGGTCAGTAAGTCAAATCACACTTTTTCACAATTACAATAAAAAAATCTTATTTTTAGTGGCTATCTTCAGTATATCAAAATGTCTAGTATCAGATTTAAAATACATTTATTAAACAAATAATTAAACATAAATGAAGAATGTAGATTGAATGTGTATGAAAAGCCAAATATCTCAGTGTTCGTTTTATTGTCTAAACATGCACAGTTTTAACATGGAAACTGTTCTTTCAGTGTATGAAAAATCTAAAGTTTTTTTTTAGATATCAAATGTCTTATATAGTTTAACCATATCCTTAGTTCAGATATGATCATTTATCATTATTATAATATTATTGCTCCAATCTCAAACAATAGTTCATATACATAAATGTACAAGCATCACATAATATTAACACCTATATCTAGGTAGGGATCCAGAGATATTTGGTGGACGAGGGCCAATTCTGTCGTTGAAATGAATTGTTGAATTTTGATATGATATGATAATTAAACTAGATGAAAGTTCATCTCCCTATGACATTAGAAATGAATCAATGACATAAATATTTGAAATGACCATCACCTAGGCATCCCTTGTTCGTACTCACTTTTATGTCGTCTATACTATTACATGCACCTGTGCATTTTAACTTCCCTGCTCTGCAACTACATCGGATAATTTCCTAACAGGACTTATGGAATGATGGTGGGGACATCAGTGATGTATAGGACGAAACTGACCATCCAGTGCAGTTGGCGAAGGAAGGTCTGGCTGCGAATATATGGCCTGTCTCCGTATCATACTCTGGTAGTGAGCCCTCTGGATGTAGTATTTCACAGCTTCCGATGTGGGATGCAGTGCCCCATGTGCTTTGCCTTAACAGAATAATGTGTCTCAACCTTTGTGGCAGCTTGACGCTGTGGGAACATTATAGATTTTATATATAAACAATTCTGCATGATTTAGTATGCCTGCTGTAAGTTCGCCTGCACCAAGACCTGCAATTGCATTATGGTCCGCAAGAAACACTTCTCACATTGTCTTCTTACTGTGACCAAAAAGGTATGACACAGCATCAAAACCCGTTATCGTATGGAAAGGAAGAATAGCTTGAAGTACTTGTTCTTCAAACAATAGCGTGTGGCATACCTTGTGCACCTTGGGTTTCTTAAATGTCCCAGCCAGTAGCCACAGTTGTTTGCATTTCATCTGACAAATATGCAATGAGGAGCACCAAGACGTTGGTGTCTCTAGCTGAAACTACAACTGTATCCATCTCTCTGTGAATGCAATGCAGAACAATTATCGTGTCAGCTTCCTCATGTCTTGCATGTAGGAACTTGATATCGAGGCTGGGTTCTGAGGTTTGGGAATCGTTCTCATCCTGGAATCCGCCAGCAACAGCTAATGTCTTTCCTGCTGGACCATTTTTCATCAGTTCATTTGATAGAAAGACAGGAAATTCTTCTTTGTTGACTGGTAGTACCAAGAAATCATTCCACTTTTTAGGTACCGGTACTATTGGGTAGCTTCATAAGCTCATGTTGTGGGACTGCTTCGAGGTCCAGGTTTCCTCCAGCTTGGTACGCAGTGATGAACCTCTATAGTACACCCGTCAACAAAACCGGTGTCGTCTGGCCAGACCTGACTTGGAGAGATCATGCCCATCTTGCCCTGAAAGGTGGCCAACATTAAACAATCGAGACATCGTTAGGATGCCTCGAATGTGAGGAGGGAAATTACCGATATCACTCAAAGAAATGCGATGGTGAATGAAATATATATGAAAAGAGAGAGAACTTTTTTCTTCTTTTAAGAAATGTAATCTAATATAATTTCGAAACTAATTCATCAAGAGATTTTATCATAACTTTTTATTTGAACTTTCCTATCCTATTTCTAAATAAAATTTTCTTGAATAATATTGGAACCGACTATTCATATTAATATTCATAACTCGGAAATATCCTTCGCTTGCATTTTCCTAAGCACAGCCCCCCTCCCCTTCTCTCTCTCTCTCTCTCTCTCTCTCTCTCTCTCTCTCTCTCTCTCTCTCTCTCTCTCTCTCTCTCTCTCTCTCTCTCCACATACATACACACTGTAGCGTACGTATTATATATAGGGGCTAATAATGTATCGTTTCAAATAGCACCTAATGGGTCACCAGTCGTTAATAAGTGGTCGCTGTTCAAAATTTCGAAGGTAATGAGGTTTAAAGGTTTAGTTGTTGATTTCAGTGTTTTCCTTTGATTTCGATCATGAGCCACGTAGCTCGGTGTGGTTGGGGTCAGCTTTTGGGTCACGGGCTAACTTGGCTCCTGCCCTCTTAGAGAAAATAGTATTATTTGCTATATCAATTATATTAGTCTAAGGTTGGAGATTTAAAATGCATCATCAGTTAACATAACTTATATTGTTTCAGAAGTGATTGGTGAAAATCAAATATGTGAAGTGACATGCAATGAAAGTCTTCATTAGTGTATTATTATCGTGATGTTGTGGTATATAGGATGTAGGGTATAAAAAATTATACTATCAAATCATACTTTACTCAAATTATCTGATTCGGCGTCAATAACCCTATATGTCAAGAGGACAGAAAACCCTAATCAATCGATCACATTATCGGGGCAAGTCGCCCAATTCCAAACGAACCCCCTTCCCTGGTGACGATTGCTCAATGCCTAAAGGTCCGAGTCTAGCTGGCTTCACCCTCCCCAAGGCAAAAGGAAATATTTCCTTATAGGTGTTCTCCCGGTAAGCTATTCAAGAAATCCATTACTCTCCATATCTGTTCAATCAGTCTTTTTCATATTTACTTCGTTATTTATAGTTTTGAAATAATTTTAAACACCTGGAAAGCAAACTGTATGAAATATTGTCATCTTAGTATTTTGTTTTTCATTTGCTAAAAAACCTCCACCAGAACGATTTCATCATAACTGTGAGACCTTTAACAAACTCAAACATGTGGGGATGGGTGTAGAAGGATATAACGAGGTGGGGGTT
Source organism: Palaemon carinicauda (assembly GCF_036898095.1). Taxonomy (NCBI): domain Eukaryota; kingdom Metazoa; phylum Arthropoda; class Malacostraca; order Decapoda; family Palaemonidae; genus Palaemon; species Palaemon carinicauda. The sequence continues at coordinate 66,810,573 of NC_090732.1, forward strand.
AAAGATGATAGTGGAGAGGTGGGAATTGGGTGGTCTTAATGTATGGCTTGACGAGGTTTGCTTATTAACATTCATGAAGTGATGATGGTATTATCCCTATTGATAACCTTTGATATCAATGATTCCAACTCGCAATGAAAACGGGCATATATCATTCTAACATTGTTTAGGTGGTCATTGAACATCTTTGGAACATGGGATCTTCACCCAAACGAAATACAATTCGAACACCAACTTGCAAAGTAGTTAGCGGTCTTGTGTAATCCTTGGGCACATCCAATTAACATTAAATATTGGATACATGAGCATTTAGAGTTTTTATAACCTTATCTAATTTATTCTTGAACTAGAGAGAGAGAGAGAGAGAGAGAGAGAGAGAGAGAGAGAGAGAGAGAGAGAGAGAGAGAGAGAGAGAGCAGCTGCTAGGATAATGCAAACAAGGGATATATCATTCTGACGTATATTAATTGGAATAGTCAGTTCCCACAATATTTAAGGATGTTCCATATAAAAATATAATAAGGAATTCAAATATATCGGTGTGATTATTTTTCGATAACTATTCTTGAAAACGATTGCATTTCTTAAAAGAATAAAAGATAAGACCTCTCTCTCTCTCTCTCTCTCTCTCTCTCTCTCTCTCTCTCTCTCTCTCTCTCTCTCTCTCTCTCTCTCTCTCTCTCTCTCTATATATATATATATATATATATATATATATATATATATATATATATATATATATATATATATATATATATATATATATATATATATATCAATCCTCGCACTTCGACTGATATCGGTAATTACCCTCCTTCTCACATTCGAATCATCCTAAACGATGTCTTGGTTGTTTAAACGTCGGACCACCTTTCAACCTTTCAGGGCAAGAAGGACATGGTATATCCAAGCCGGGTCTGGCGGGGCGACACCGGTTTTGTTGCTGGGTGTACATTCCTGTCAGCCTTCAAAAGTCTTTTTCTTTACTTTCTTTAAATTTTTCTACAAATCATACAGGGATGAAATGGTCAACAGCTTTGACTTTGGTAATGGATCTCTTAGAGTCTGGGTACAGGCAATGAACCTATATGTCACAAATACATTAAGCTGTGCCTGACCAAGTTTCTCGACATTGAGCAAGGTGTCTGGAATCTCTGGAGCTGTAAACATCCTTTCTTGTAAAGTTTAGCAAGCTCTCACTGTTTAGGTTATCAAATTAGAATACCTTGAATCGTTTCAGTACCTCTATGATATTGCTTTCATCACTATTGTCTCTTTTCATTCGTGCTGGAGTTATCTCGTTGTGAACTTTCTGGTGAGCATGTCCTAACAAAAATATTTTTCGTGTTTGAGCTGCAATGCATGCCAGCAGGTTGTATGACAGAGCCCATCTACTAAATACTGAGGTGGTCCTTGTAATCCCTACAATGTTGCATCCATTCTTTACAATGGCTATCAACCATTCCTGGCTGTGATCAGGATCAACTTGATTAAACTTCTGCATGGATCCCTTCACCACAAAGCTACCTTTCTTAAACTCTTTTTCAACAAATGATGACAATTGGTTCATTCCAGCTAGGTACACACATCTCCATCTTGTATAGTTGGTGTGGTCATACCGAAAGAAGTATGACAACATCTGTCTGAAGGCAAACAGGTGGAGATCCCATAGCTCATTGCACTGGGCTATAATGAACTTCAACACCACCAAGACCATCTCCATATACTTCCACCAATGGGAAAAATTAGGGTTGTTACCCTTATTCTTTACAAATGCTGCCAACTGATTCATGTTGCCATGGATATATCGTCCATTGTGTCTACCATAGTAGCTGCATTCACTAAGAATTCTTCCAGTTCTGTATTATTCTCCTCTAAAAATGAAAGAAGGTGTAAAAGCAGAATGTGTCATAAGGCTTGCTGTGTCAGCTTATAAGTTCGCACTCCCTTAGCGTACGACTTTCCTGCCATAACTTTTTTCGTTGAATTGGGGTCAAGCAGTCCACTATCTGTCCACACTTGTCCCAAACTGGAATCAGCAGTGTGTTGTCCCAAGAACTTGAAAAAATTCATGGAGGCATGGAACCCTGCTAATCGTGGAATCAGTGTATCCTTGTATACGGTCCACTTTAGCTCCATTAATTGGGGAAGAGAGCTTGATCGACTGTAATAACTGTATATCTCTGACCCAGTGCAAAAGCTAAAGGCTGTACCCGTTTGACAACAGTATTCAGTTTCCCAATATCGTGTACTGGGGATTGGATGATAGAAATAGAACTGACTTAATTTTTTGGAGGATCTACTTTGCTGGATCTCTCATTAAAAGAAGTCATTGCTGGTTTTGTTTCTAAGTTCTGGCACGTAAATATAAATACCATATCAGTGGCAGTAGCTGCTCATGCAGTAGAACATGGAGTATCAGTTCCTTCAAACCATTTAGCTTGAATATCTGCTGCTGGAATTTGAGCAGTACCCTCAATGATATTTGGTTTGATAATAGATTCCATAGCTACAGGAACTTCTAGTGTCGTGCATTTTGATGGCTCATTGTTCTATAAAAGACAATCCTTGGCTGGTCCTCTTTGCCAAGCTGCAACTTGTGTGGCATAAAAAGTATCTTTACCATCTAATGTCGAGTCATTGATGTCTCTATTGTCAGCAGAAAAATGAACAAATCGTCTTAGCACCAAGTTTGGAGGGACAAGGGATCCATTTTCAATATTCATGTTGTTTAGTGGGGTCTCTGCTAAAGCAGTGTCTATTTGTAAAATGTCTTTGTAACTGACGATATGACCAGCATTGTGAAACAGATTCAAAAGTTTTCTTGATCTAGTTGGAGAGCAAGTCCTAAACAAACATATTTTGGGGTTGTTTTCTTCCTGCCACCAACACTATGCTTAGAACTTGGTTTTGCTTAAGGGATTCCTGATCCTCTGAATCATTAGCATCCTCCACAAGAATGGACGGGCTACCTAGTAGAAGACGAAGGAACATGTATACAATTGGGTGAGCATAATCTACTGCTGCCTGTTCATTAATGTCTACTCATTTAAAGTTAGGGCATGAGATAACATTTGTATGGAGTTTTAATGCTGTAAGGACACCGCTCCCTCCGTCGTCCAGAAATTCAGCAAATTGTCTATTTATTCAAATTCGCCTTTCGCCACACCGTGGCTTCCTATATATATGTATTCCGCTCCCTCAGAGCTACAATTTGACATATGTATTATTTCATTACATGTTTCTGTTTACTTGCAATGCGTGTATTTGTTCATGTGAGATAACACATATTTTGGCGGGAAGTTCAAGCTGAATTGGCGCCTACGCCATGCTACCTTTCCGTCCGCACCCTGTATTATATTCCCACGCATGTTTGAATAAACTATCAGTTGATGTTGGTGACGCTTGTCTCACTGTCCTTACAACTGGTGACCCCGGAGTTGAAGTAGCATCAGCAGTTTTGGCTTTGCCATTAACGGACTTATTACGGCCGTGCTACCTTCTCTTTACTCCGATACTTTAGCCGTGAGCTTCAGCCTTTAGTTCTCCCACACCTCGGTGCATGTAAGGCAGTAGGATGAGCTTAACCGACATATCAACTTCCCACCTCTTCGCCGACTCGTCGTCTGACCACAATGCCAGAAGCAACACACCCATCGCGCCCAGCGGCCTCGCCTCCATGCCCAAAATCAAACTGCCGCCCTTTTCTCAACACAACACCGCTTCCTGGTTCCTGAGAGCAGACGTACTCTTCCGAGTTGCTAGACTCAGCGACTCCTTTGCCAAGGCCGACATTGTTCTCACTTCCATTCCGGAAGAGGTATTCGACAAGATTTCCCCATGGCTTGACGCTCAGGCCGGCCAAGATTCATACGACGACCTGCGAACGAAACTCATCGGTATCTACTCCCTCTCCGTTTCAGCAAGGGCAAAGAAAGTCCTGGACCTCGCCAGCAAGCCCATGGGTGACACCTCTCCTGTCGAGGCGTGGGACGAGTTAACCGGCCTGCTTATGCTCCCCGAAACTGACAGCAACGGCCGACGGCGTGAGATTAGCCTATCTCGCGAGATCTTCCTTCGACGCCTACCACAGGACGTAAGGGCCCAATTGACAGACGCCGACACGCTTCCGATGAACGAACTCCTGTCGAAGGATCAGAAGCTCCACGAGGCCTCCAAAGCATCTCGCCTCGGAGCATCATCAGTATCGTCTTCGTTCTCCTCCTTCAGCAGCTGCTCTTCCATAGACTCCTCAGCAACGGCCCCTGAGGACGACGAGATCAACACTCTAGCGAGAAAGAAACCGCCGCAACCGACAAGACCGAACCCTAGGACTAACCCAGCATGGTGCTTCTACCACCAACAGTTCGGCAGCGACGGCAAGAAATGTAGGGCACCATGCAGTTTCCCTAGAAGATGACGCCAGAAGAATCCACCTACCACCATCGCAGCCGCAGGAAACCAAAACAAGAATGGTTTCTATATCCTCGATACCGTTTCCAACCGAAGACTCATGGTAGACACCGGCGCAATGCAGTCAACGTTCCCACCGTCCCAGTCCGACCTAGACCATGGTTCCAACAAAAACGCTCCCTCACTCGTCGCCACCAACGGATCCCCCATACGGTGTTATGGGACCAGGACCCTGAAAATATCTATCATGGGCCGTTCGTATTCTTGGCCCTTCGCCGTCGCTGACGTCAATCGCTCCCTCCTCGGTGCGGATTTCCTCGCTCACCACGGACTCCTTGTCGGCGTTGCTAACAAACGTCTCATCGACACGGGAACCTGCCAGTCCCGCGCCCTAGAAGACGGCCCTGCAACAATGTCCGTATCCGCCGTAATGACGCACCCCTACGCCGACCTCCTACAAGAATTTCCTGACGTTTTCAAGCCCGAGCTCCGACGCTCGCCATGTTCCCCATCCAAGCACGGGATCTACCACCACATCACGACGACAGGTCCTCCTACTCACGCCAAATTCCGCCGCCTCCCGCCCCAAAAACTGAAGGATGGAACGCATGGGTATTTGTAAGAAAGCATCAAGGCCCTGGGCATCTCCCCTACACATGGTAAAAAAGCCTGACGGGTCCTGGAGACCTTGCGGCGACTACAGGCGCCTAAACCTCATCACGACGCCCGATCACTACCCTCTGCCTAACATGCAAGACCTAACGAATGCGTTGCACGGCGCAAAATATTTCACCAAGATGGACCTTCTCAAGTCTTACTTCCAGGTCCCCGTATTTCCGGAGGACATTCCGAAAACTGCCATTGTGATGCCGTTCAGAGCCTATACCTTCGCATACTCAACCTTCGGTCTACGCAATGCCGGGGCGACCTTCCAACGACTAATGGATAGCATTCTGGGCGACCTACCATTCTGCGTCTGCTACGTCGACGACATCCTGATATTCTCAAAAACCAAGGAGGAACAACGGAGACACGTCCGCACCGTCCTCAAACGCCTACATAAGAACGGCCTGGTCGTACGTTTCGACAAGTGCACGTTCGGCGCGGAAGGAGTGGACTTTCTTGGTCACCGCGTTTCCTCGTGCAAGGTAAAACCCATGACAACCAAGGTTGACGCCATCAAAAGGTTCCCGATACCTACAACCACCCGCCAACTTCAGGAGTTCCTGGGGATGGTCAATTAATACAGGCACTTCATCCCCAACGTCGCACAGACCCTAACACCCCTCGACGACATCCTGAAAGGGAAAGCAAAAAAACTTGAGTGGGGTTTTCCCCAACAACAGGCATTCACCCGGACGAAGGATGCCCTCGCAAAAGCCACCACCCTGGCTTATTTCGATGACAACGCGCCCCTGCGACTGACGACCGACGCCAGCAACGTCGCCTGTGGGGCTGTGCTGGAACAACTCGTCGATGGTTCTCCTCGACCGCTGGCATTCTTCAGCAAGAAATTGAAACCCGCCGAAACAAGATACAGCACCTTCGATAGGGAACTCCTCGCCGTCTACCTCGCCGTCCGCCACTTCAGGCACACCCTTCACAATCGCGACGGACCATCAACCCCTCGTACACGCTTTCACAAAATCGACAGACGCATGGTCCTCCCGACAACAACGTCATCTCGCAACGATCGCCGAATTCGGGTGCACCATACGCTATGTTCCAGGAAAGAAAAACCCAGTCGCGGACGCCCTTTCAAGGATTGAAATCGACGCAATCCACCTGCGAATCGATTACGCCAATCTCGCATCCAAACAGCGCACCGACCAAGAAGCACAGGATCACCTGACGGGGCCATCCGCGCTCAAGATAACTGTGATTCCCCTCGGACCAGCAGGAGTAACTATCCTCTGCGACACCAGCACCAGCCGCCCACGCCCCTGGATACCGGCCTCCTGCAGAAGAAAAATATTCGACATCATCCATGGACTTTCACACCCCTCAGGACGCACCACCGCTCGCCTTCTGTCTGAAAAGTTCGTCTGGCCAGGAATCAAAAAGGACGCCCGGGAATGGGCGAAGACATGCATCAACTGCCAATCAAGCTACAATTTGACATATGTATTATTTCATTACATGTTTCTGTTTACTTGCAATTCGTGTATTTGTTCATGTGAGAAGTTCAAGCTGAATTGGAGCCTACGCCATGCTACCTTTCCGTCCGCACCCTGTATTATATTCCCACGCATGTTTGAATAAACTATCAGTTGATGTTGGTGACGCTTGTCTCACTGTCCTTACAATGCAACATAGACCATTGACAGGCACTCATCATCATCTGCCTTGAAGATTGGGATGTCCTCATCATTTCTTATCCACTTCGAGACTGGAACATGGTTGAACCAAACTGGAATAAAAATTGTTTGCTTTTCAGATGGAATAGCATTATGTAAAACAATGAAATCGTAGACATTCAGAAACTGTAAAAACTTTTTTTTTGAACGTTGATTGACTGCTCAGAAAGGATGAAGGAATCGTAATGTTCAGCTCATGACCTGTATCAGCGGAATCCGGCAGTTTATGACCACACCATACTATTGCTAGATCTACAGTGCTGTTTTCACACTTTGCTCTTTCAATGTCTATCATATGTCAAAGGTGAATGGCCTATTGCATAGAGTTCATTAAAATCCTCATGGGGGCAGTATTAGCCTGGTTCAATTTATCACTTTGCTTATACATTATTGTACAAGACATAACTTAATTCGGCTAGTGTAACTTCATTTCTATGAGTATGTGGGATTCACATTCACAATATTCCATAACCTTTCTAATATGGAGCTATCTGTTATTGTTTCTTTAGCATTCGTTGTATTTTCCCATTATTTCATGTATTATTTGCATCATTACTTTTTTAATTTTCATCGATAATGTTAAAATTTTTTGGGAACATCCAAATTTTGACAAACTTTGACCCGCTGACCTGGTTCACTGACCTAATTACTAGAAATTGAGCCTGGCAGATAAAGGATTCATAGGCTTAGAACAACCTATCTGCCAGCTTTTCCTCAAAAATGCTTCATATACCTTAATTAGAAACCTTTTTGAAATCTGGGTCCATTCTATACCGCACGTGTATCACAATGCTCGTACTCTGTTACAGTACTTGTTTTTTTTTCTTTTTTTTTTTTTTTTTTTGCCATTATCACTTTCCCCTCTCATTGATAACTTGTTCATGTCTGTATTTTCAATGTGCAAGCGAGCCAATAGGAGGTAACTGAGAGAGTAATCGAATGCAACTAACTTTATTTGGACGGAGCATGCGTATATAAACGTCTCGTTCCAGTCAAGATTGACACAAAAATTCAAACACAATGATGCAGGAAAATACAAGCATGAACAGTTTATCAGTGTGAAGGCAGAGCAATAACGACTATATAAAAAAAAGACAGAAATACCATTACACGTACGGTACAGTAGCCTCCCTTTGACAGGCCAGAGAGTACTACATTGGATCCCTCTCTCTGGTTCGGTCTCATTTTGTCTTTGCCTACACATGCAACGAATAGTCTGGCCTTCTTATCATATTCACCTCTTTCCTCTTACAGCTGACAGCACTGAGATTAACAAACAACTCCTCTTCACGGAAGAGGTTAACTACTACCATGTAATTGTTCAGTGGCTACTTTCCTCTTGGTAAGAGTAAAGGAGAGTTTTTAGCTAGGATAAGCTGCTCTTCTAGGAGGAGAACACTCTAAAATCAAACAATTTGTCTCTAGTCTTGGATAATGTCATGGCATCTGTACCAAGCCTTACACTTTCTCCATCTACCCCTCATCATTATCTCATCCTCATATGGCACTCGAGTAATCTCTGTTATAGTTTCATTTCTTATCCTGTCCTGATATTTAACTCCCAATATTCTTCTGAGGGCTTTGTTCTCAAATATAAATAATCGATTGAATATTGTTTCATTGTCATACCACGACTCATGTCCACAGAGTAACACTGATCTCACTAAACTGATATATAGCCTGATATTCTTATGTGATTTCACACGATTTGATCTCCACATTTTATATAACCTAGCTATTGTCTGATATGCTTATTACAATCTTTTATCAAACTTCCATTCTAAAGACTCAGTATTAGAAATCATAGTTCCTAAATATTTAAATGATTCCAATACATTAATCCTTTCTTCTTTCTATGATATTTCATCTTCCATTGCATATTCAGTTTTCATCATCTTCGTCTCTCTTCTATTTATGTTGAGCCCAACCTCATGTGATATTTCACGCATTCTGGTTAGCAAGCTTTGCAAGTCCTGTGGCGATTTACTAATAAGGACAGATGATTCCCTGTTACACATCCAGTCAAATCCTTCTCAACCCTCCCCAACTGTTCTATGCATTAAAAAATCCATGAGGATCTTAAATATCATAGATTCATAGGTGACAACACATTCCCTTGGAATACTCTACTGTTCAATGAAAATTTATATGATAGGACTTCATTAACATTAACTTTGCGCTTGCTATGCTCATAAACAGATTTAATCAAATTTACATATTTAACAGAAACTCCAAAATAATGCAGTACTCTCCCAAAAAAATGGTTGATGCACACTATCAAATGCTTTTTCATAGTCCACAAATGCCATCAAAAGTGGATTTCTATATTCTACACATTAATCTACCAAATGCCTTATAATAAAAATTTGGTCAATATAACTTCAACCTTTCTAAATCCCGCTTGTTCCTCTCTCAGCTCTTCACCAATCTGTCTCTCCAATCTCTTTAGAATAAAAATACTATATATTTTCACGACAACTGACGTAAGGGTGATGCCTTTTTGATTATTGCAATCAGTTGGGTCTCCTTCTTTTGCCATTTTCCCCAACACTCCTAGCTCCCATTCATCAGGTTTTGCCTCCTCACACCACATTCTACAAATTAGTATTGAAAGTATTCTTTGAGTCATTTAATTTTCGGCCAATATCATCTCAGCAGTTATTCCATCATACCCAGGGGCTTTCCAACTCTTGAGGTTTTTAATGATAGTTTTGACTTCAAACACACTGAATTCCTTCATGGGCACATCAAGGTCTTCCTCAGCTTCAGGTATATCATTCAAATATTTTCTTTTATATCTCCTATTCATGAACTCACCAAAGTGCTCCATCTAACGTTGCCTTTTTTCATTTTCAGGTGTTAAAACAGATCCCTCTCTCTTTTTAAATGGGTATATGCTTCCTCTTTTTTGACCCAGTAGAGATTTCATTGATAATTCTGTAAGAAATTCTTACACTATAGCCACTCCCTGAATTCATAGCCTGGTCAATCTCATCTGCCTCCCTATCTAAATATTCCTCGCTTTTCTTTTAACTTCACTATCAATACTGGAATACTTAGCATGGTCTACCTTGTAATTATCATTACTTCCTCGAAAACTTTCAACAATCAATTTCTGTCTTTATCTTTTTTATAGAATCCCAAGTATCATTTTATATCTATGGGTTTCTACTTGGAACTGCATGTCCAAAACTTTCACTACCAACTGACTGATATTATGTTTTTAATATCACACCATTCTTCATTAATTGTATGCTCTTCGTCTCTTAAAGTCTTTAAGAGTGCAAATCGATTCCTACATTAAATTGCAAATATTTTTCTGTGTTCATCTGCTAGAAGCTTAGTTGTATCAAACTAAGGTATTCTATCTACATTTTTGTTGGATAATTTCAGTTTGAATTTCAACGTGGCAATAAGGATCTGGTGATTACTACCAATATCTGCACTTCTATAGCTTTTTACATTTCTCAGAGTCCCCCTTCTCTCTTTACTAATGGCTATGTGATCGATTTGATTTTTGTAATTGCCACTAAGCAAATTCCATGTATATTTATGGATGTCCTTGTTCTGGAAAAGAATACTTCCAAGAACAAGATTGTTGAACAAAAATTTATAAAATGTGTTTTAATTTCATGTGCATCTTCCTCAAAACCCTCAAAACCCATCACATTCTCTATATTTTGATTTTTCCTTCCAACTCTAGCATTGAATTCACCAATTACAATTTTCCTATCTCTCTCTGAGATCAATTACACTCTGCAGTTCTTCAAAGTATTTAGCTTTCCTTTCATCAGGGGAATCATTTGTTGGTGTATAACAAAGTTTAATACTCATGTTGCAATGCTTTGATTTAAGCTATGCAAGTAACAATCTACTATCTACAGCTTTCCATTCCGTCAATGCTTTATCTGCTCTTGGTGTCATTAACATTCCTACCCGTTCTCTCCCAACTCCACCTGTTCTCCCTAATTATATTTATGTATGGCTTTGATCTAAGATTTCTTTACCAATCCCCTTAAATGTCTTTCACTTAGAGTCAAAATATCTAAACTATATTTCATAAATTCGTTCTCCACTTGCTGTGACTTCCCAATCTGATTCATAGTTCAAACATTCTAGTTAACAATTGTCATTTTTTCTTTAGTATTTATAAAACTGCCATGTCCAGGTCTGGGGTGTCCTGTCATTTTCTCTTTCCATAGACTGACTAAATCCGTAGGATTCATTGGCTAAATTCATCAAAGGATAGCAAGTTCGTAGTGATACGCAGTGCCTATCTAAGTATGGCAAGTGACCAATGCCGGTCCATACTGATTCCAGTAAGATCATTCCCCAGGCATCGAGAGTAGAAGCCGAAGAGACAATTTGCCTATTGCCTTAACCCTAATTTGTCACCCTATGTCAGTGACTTCATCGAGATTTAGGGGGCAATTTCTCCACACCCAAAGTTCTCGTTACTCCACCAGGTTGTTTATCTGCTTATACTCGTATAAAGGTTGGCAAACAGGATTGCTAAGATATAACTTATGCTAGCCTGTTCACCATAAAGTCAATAGCTGCATGTTTGAACTATTTAAAATCCACTGATTCAACTGCCTGATTAGGGAGACCATTCCACAATATGATTATAGCTGGAATAAACCTTCTAGAATACTGTACAGTGTTGAGCCTATCAACAGATTTAGGATTATAACACAACAAAACTGGATCACGGAGCTTGATCGATAACCAAAGAGAGCTGTTATTTCTTGTTAGAAATAGTACCTTCATCTTGTGGTAACAATAAAATCAAGTAATTAGGTTTCGTTGCCTTTATCCTAATATATAAAGAATGTCCTTAATTGTACAGCTAAAATTCTGTTTGTTATTTTATCTTATTGTTATATACAGTCACCAAGAAATGTCCTGTCGTCTCCGGTGGCCAACTGTAACTCTCATTAATTCAAGATTCGAGAATTTCGGGTCTATAAAACTTGATTATTTTTGCCATCAGATAGCACTCCGTGAAGATTTTCGCTGTTAGGGCGGAGGGCAAGAGGGGGGGGGGGGGGGAGTAGGCTACTTGTTAGAGGTGTAAGCACTATCATGGTGGGGGAAATGGAAAATTATGCATGAACGTAAATTCAATATAATTTCACACGTACCTAATTCTATCATTATAATGATTGCAATTTATAATCATGTGGTATATTTGTTGTGTTATTCGCTGTACCATTCTTGCGAACCACTTGTTGACAAAATCGATCGATTTTTTTAATTAGTTTTGGAATATAAATATGTTGCGACACAAGCTAAGAAGCCCTTCTCCTTCTCTTTCTGCATATATGTTTGTACTGTATACAAATTACACACACGCATACACACACACATATAGGTGTATATATATATGTATATATATATATATATATATATATATATATATATATATATATATATATATATATATATATATATATATATATATATATATATATATATATATATATATATATATATATATATATATATATATATATATATATATATATATATATATATATATATATATATATATATATATATATATATATATATATATATATATATATAACAGAAGTGTGATTCTAAAGGCGCAACGTGTGGGGGATGCCAAAGTAGATTTTTTTAATTAGTTTTGGAATATAAATATGTTGCGACACAAGCTAAGAAGCCCTTCTCCTTCTCTTTCTGCATATATGTTTGTACTGTATACAAATTACACACACGCATACACACACACACACATATAGGTATATATATATATATATATATATATATATATATATATATATATATATATATATATATATATATATATATATATATATATATATATATATATATATATATATATATATATATATATAAATATATATATATATATATATATATATATATATATATATATATATATATATATATATATATATATATATATATATATATTTATATATATATAAATATAGGCGCAACGTGTGGGGGATGCCAAAGTAGGTGTTGGATCTGTTAGAGGGGGAAGGAATTTTCTTTTTTTAAGTAATTCAATATCGATTCATTGATATCATAATCTTTTCGGCAATGATTTCAAATTAGAGTTACGTAGTATAGGCCCATTTGTTGTGTTATTTGAAAATACTACTCGAACAGGAATGTTATGGCCTAAAATAATGGATTTGGGAATAGGTGTAAGGTAGTTTGTAAGTTTTGTTCAGATTGAAAAACCTTAGCCATGCACGATTCATGAGTCCAATAACATTTCATTTTCAGAAGATGGCACATCAACAATTGGTATGTAACACTTCAGCACTCACGGGCAAGTATTTTAGGGAAAACTTGCGTTTAGGTGGGCTGTTAATCACCAGAGAGTAATTACTAATCATCTTCATGTTACTTCATATCCTCCCATAGGTTACATTACGTAAGGTTAGGTTACATGTATTCATTGATTTGATATGTTGGTTGAATGTTGTCTGGTGATTTCAGAATACCACATACCTGTAAATGAGTGAATAATTATTAGTAATTATCCAGGATTATCCCATTTGCGTCGTCAGTTTTTAATGTTGATATGTTGAATCAAACGCAAGTGTATATGTAACCCTTTAATGTATAATAAGAGGCTACATTACTCTGTGGCTCTGGGCTTCAAACTGAGCGTCGAGCATCTCGTAAACAATCTTACAAACCAAAACATAAAAGTAACATATGGGCATTGCTCTCAAAAGACTTAAATCCCAATGCAGTACAAAAGTAAAAATAATCACATCCTATCTTTGAGGTAATTAACAAATGCTTGAACCCTAATATCAAAATACATTATTTCAGTTATGCACAATGCTTATACATGTTTTATCAATGCAATATGATGCAATGTTGCGCTCAATACATGTAACATTTGAGGTAATACAGTACATCATTACAATAATGCATAACAGTCCCCTCCCCCTTAACTTGACATTGTAAAAATCTCTTTAAATCTAATCTCTCAGGGGTCTTTCCTCTATTAATCATATTAGGAAGCACTCTAACCTCATCTTGTACAGGTACATGAATTGATTCTGAAGCTACATTTGATGTTGGAGCATCTTGGTTAATATTTGACTCATTTGATCTAACTACTTCTGAAAGTTTTCCATCTCTAACATTCACATGCTCTACTGTATTTCTGTTTAATGGCTGTAATTGATCAACATGGTTTTACAATATTTCCACCAACTTGAACATCAAAATGTAAATTTCCTATCTCTCTTACATTCTCTCCTGGTACGCACTTCTCTGGAGTGTTGTACGATCTTAGCATGACAACAGATAAAGGTAAAAATGTCTTACTTTTGGAAGATTTTCTACTTGTTTATACCCTTTATCTTCTAAATCACTTTGCAAACTTAGATACAACAAATCTAACTTACACCTAATCCTCCTCCGCATCAACAAATTTGATACATGTAAAAATATGTTACTTGAATTTGCTTTTCTACACTTTATATCGTGTTTAAATGTTTGAACAAACCTTTCAGCCTTTCCATTGGTAGAGGGATGATACGTTGCTGAAAATTTATGTTTTATTCCATTGACGTCACAAAATTCTTTAAACTCTTGTGAGGTAAATTGTGGTCCATTATCTGTAACAATTCATTCTGGAATACCATGTGAAGAAAAAATTGGCATTAATTCTTTTATTGTGGCATAAGACGTTGCAGTCTTCATTGGAATTACTTCTGGCCACTTACTGTAAGCATCTACGACTATCAAACACAAATAATTTAAAAAAGGACCTGCAAAATCTATATGCATTCTTTGTCATGGATACCTGGGTAACTCCCGTGGGTGCATTCTAGCAAAATCAGGATTGTTCTGTTGCATAACACAATTCATACAATTCCTTATATAAGATTCCACATCTTTATCTACACCTGGCCACCATACAAAAGTTCTTGCAATTGGCTTTGATCTTACAATACCTTGGTGATCAGCATGTATTTCAGACAAAACCTTATTCCTCAGTGAATTAGGAATAACTACACTTGAACCTCCAATAATACATAACACGTTTTTGGTCTCATTGAATGATTTTTTATTTATTTATTTCTTTTTAATATAGGCTTTAGTAGGGTCAATATATGAAAAATACCCCCTCAACTCCCCAAAAATTGTGACAAAAGTTTTCGCAACTGATTCTGGTAGGTTTTAATGTACTTTTTAGCATGCTAAAAGTTTACCAAACTATGACCCCCGGAAAAGTGATTTTTTCAAGATGGCGTCCAAGATGGCCGCCAAACCTTTGAACAATCATAACTCTATAACCATCAACACAAATTTGATGATGTTGGTGTCTATTCCTACATTTTTTAGGGCAAAGAACACATTAAGATCATAAAAAACTATGTTGGCCTATTATGTGCCAATGTTTTGGGAGTAGAGGTGGCATTTTCCATATATTTGATTGGATCTAACTGCATCACTAATTCGCCTCTTTCTCTATTTCAGTTATGATTAAGCAATGAGTGCAAGCACAGTCAGTCAAGCTTCTTGTCTAATCTGCAAGGAGGATATTGAGGGTTCCAGTGATAACTGGTTTGCAATTCAGTGGAAGGGGGCAAAAGGAATAAATGATTCCAGTGTAAAGCAGAAAGACGATCTTGTAGTTGGAGCTGGTATGAAAGTGCATAAAAGCTGTTGTCAACAGTACATTAATTTAAAAAAAAAATAAAAGCCATGTTGCAAAGAAATGTAGTACTACTGTGCTAAGAAAGAGAACCACAAGATGCTCAAGTGGAGCTTTTGATAGTGCAAAGGACTGCAAATCCTGTGGATGTACAATTGTTTGGACAAGGAACACTTTAGCTTGGTACGCACGGGCAAATTTGTGGAAACAATTTCGGAGGTCTGTGATTCCTGTTCAGATATTTGGGGACTGACTGTAAAGGGCTGCATTGAATACCATTTACGAAATTTACATGCAGCAGATGGCCTTTATCATCATTCATGTAGTAGAAATTTCAGTAACCTCAAGTCTGTGCCTCTTGAGTTCCAACATGCCCCTGATGCCAAGCGCAGAAAGCCAGGCCATCCTAAAGATAAAGATAAGTATGAAGCATTTCAGAAAATGTGTGCTTACCTAGAACTTATCAGTGAGGAACAGCTAATTGTGATACCTTTGAGCCTCATAATGAAAGTTTATCTTTCCAATCCTGATTCTGAAACTCTATGACAATTACAATTTGAAAAAGCATCTTAAAGAGCACTTTAAGGACTCCATCATATTTTCTGGAGGAGAAGGCTTGGATGATATTGTCACGATGAAAGAACAAACATCGCAGATTCTGAAATCATATTACAAAGGAAAGTGTCAGGAGGATGATGAAGAATCCCAAAAACGTGCTATTAGTGAAACTGCCGCCAGATTAATCAAAAGTGACATCAAGTCTGAGGTTTCCACTAGGAAGAATATCCAAGTAGTGAGGATATAAAACTTGATTCAGCTCTTTCATTCATTCCTACTAGTCTGCGAATAGCACTGGAAACATTGTTCACTGGGAAAGACACAAGATGCAAGGTTGCTGTAGTTGGTCATGCCATAATTAAGGCAGTTCGCCATCGCGCTGTCATTGCACCGCTACAAGTGGGACTTGCTGTGCAAGTCCATCATCTATATCGTTCAAAGTTCATTGTGGATACCCTTCATGAGATGGGATTTTGCTGCTCTTATGAAGAAATGATGAGATTTGAAAAAAAAATGCAGCAGATTGTGTGGAACCTGATGTTCTAGGTGGAGATGTAGATTTGCTGGAAATGTCTGTTATTTATGCCACTGATAATGTGGATCACAATCTTATCACTCTGGATGGCCAAGTGACATTTCATGAAATGGGTGTCATTGCCTCTGTCACCCCTGGAAAACACACGAACAATATATTTCCACGAAAACAGATCTCAGAACTGAAATCTGATAAGAAAACAAAGATTCCAGTCTTGGAGTACAGGTTTGCAAGGCATGCTTGTTATGGAGTAGTCTTGGAGGACCTGCAAAGATTTCTTGACTGTGACAAGAGAATAGATATTCTGTGGGAAGTCTCCCTTAGCTTCAAAGAGGCAACACCAAATTGGCAGGGGATGATGCATATCTTGCATCAGGGGAGCCAGCACCCTGGGAAATCATCAGTCAAGTTCTTATCAATTATCAATATGTAGTCTGGAGACAAATCATGTATTGTATCTACATTAAGACTTTGTTTGCAACCTTGCCATGAAGCACAACCTGCCCACCATTGTAACTTTTGACCAGCCTTTGTATTGGAAGGCTGCCGAAATCATTCTTGATGTACCACAAAGTAGTCACCTTAAAGGCATTGTTCTGATGTTAGGTTTTAGAATCAAATCATCGATACGTCGTGTAAGAAATTTAGATTTTAAAATATCACGACTTTCCACTAGAGTCAGACGCGGATGTCTGGGAAGTACGTCATAGGTGGCACTCTTAGTCTTTTGCATATTCAACAGGAGACGATGAGACTTTTGATCAGACTTGCAATGATTCTTTTGATTCAACTTGCCTTTTGGGGGTGGGGGTGACGTGGTCCACCCCCTTCCCGTCTATCCAAGGCAATGGTAAGTTTCTGAATCTGGAATTTTATAACAAATTAATATTATTATTATTATTATTATTATTATTATTAAATACTAAGCTACACCCCCACTTGCAAAAGCAGGATGCTATAAGCCAAGGGGCTCCAACAGGGAAAATAGCCCGGTGTGCAAAGGAAATAGAGAAAAATAAAATACTTTAAGTTTAGTAACAACATTAAAATAAATATTTCCTATAAAAACTATAAAAAACTTTAACAAAACAAGAGGAAGAAAAACTAGATAGAACTGTGCCCGAGTGTACCCTCAAGCAGGAGAACTTTAACCCAAGACAGTGGAAGACCATGTTACAAAGGCTATGGCACTACCCAAGACTTGAGAACAATGGTTTGATTTTGGAGTGTCCTTCTCCTAGAAGAACAGCTTACCATAGCTATAGGGTCTCTTTTGCCCTTACCAAGAGGAAAGTAGCCACGGAACAATTACAGTACAATAGTTAACCCTTTGGGTGAAGAAGAATTGTTTGGCAATCTCAGTGTTGTCAGTAGTAGGAAATATGCCTCAGTTGCTCATTTTTAGGGGCTATTGTCAGGATTGCTCACTTTTGGGGGCTATTGTCAGGATTGCTCAGTCAGGCTTGCTCACTTTTTGGGGCTATTGTCAGGATTGCTCTGTCAGGATTACTCACTTTTTGGGGCTATTGTCAGGATTACTCACTTCTTGGGGCTATTGTCAGGATTGCTCATTTCAGTTTGAGGATTTAAACGTAAGGTTATGTTTGCAAACAAACCCCAACCCCCCCAAGGTTACTACTCCCCCCTCCTAGGGGGCGTTTTCTGTGTGTGGTTACCGACAGGCATGGAGTTCTCTATCTGGATGACCCATGCCCCTAGATAGTAACACTGTTCCTACCGACCACGCAATTATTCTTTTTTTTTTTATTATTATTATTATAAGACATGCATTTGTATGCAGACGAGGCCCTCCTTCCCCTTGACCACATTCCTTTCAATTTAAGCCTATGGAAAAGTACCCAGCTCTCTGTGGCTTTTTTTTTTTTTTTTTTTTTAATCCTAAGACACACACTCTTGTGTCCCAACGTGATGCAATCGAGTTTGCACGCCTCCTCCATCGTTATCTCTCTCTCTCTCTCTCTCTCATCTTTCAGTCCATTTTTTAAGGCCTTTCGCTTACATTAACATAGATGGGTAATAATCACTTACATTGACATATATGGGTAATAAAAAACCTATTACAACTTAGTTTCTTTTATTATACGAAGCATACATGCAAAATAACATTTCGTGAATAAAGACAGCATTTAGTGGGAAAAAAAAATCTGACCCTAACATTTGCACGCTTAAAAGTGGTAGGAAAACTTTTATTGATTACGCCCTGACACCGCAATATACATTTCGGGTTTGATCGGTGGTTATCCCTCCCTGGGTTTCTCCAAACTATAAAATAATTCTATTCTCGTTGACTTGCCTATCAAACGTTAAATGGATTTTCAAATCCCCATTTTTCGCTACTTCGAGCGTATCTATCAACACCATCTCAGGTTTGAAATTAAACGCGATGACTGCTTAACCCCGGCTGTAGCAACCATAATGAATTAGGTGGTCATAAGTTAAGCCTAAAGATTTTAATGTCTCGTAGTAAAGATGAGAATAATTTTCGGGGAATTGACACGTGTGTGTGTGTGTGTGTGTGTGTGTGGAAATAATTATTTTGGATGTGTGTGTGTGTGTATGTCTCTCTCTCTCTCTCTCTCTCTCTCTCTCTCTCTCTCTCTCTCTCAGTCCATTTGTTTTAAGGCCTTTCACTTACATTAACATATATGGGTAATAATCACTTACATTGACATATATGGGTAATAAAAAACCTATTACAACTTAGATTCTTTTAATATACGAAGCATATATGCAAAATAACATTTCGTGAATAAAGACATAGCATTTAGTGGGAAAAAAAATCTGACCTTAAAAACATTCATTTGAAACCCTAACATTAGCACGCTTAAAAGCGGTAGGAAAACTTTTTTAATTTCGTTTCTTTAGCACTTGGCAAATTTTTATTGAAAATTCAGGTTTTGTATATTTCCAGATGTACATACACGGCCTTGAATTTAAAAGGAGAAGATAGTATAATAACATTGTTACGTCATTTTCCTTTAAGTCGGTGGTGGATAAATTCTCCCGGATTTTCCTAAGGGCGGCACAAACTCCATTTAGACTTACACTATGCATAAAATATAGGCAGAAGAATGCGCACAAAGCCGAATTGCAATTTTGCACTCGCATATTATTTATGAAACACTTCATGGAAGAATACCTTTGTAGAAAATAGGTAAAGTATACTGAATGATCTGGCTGCATCCTCAATAGGTCAAAAAAATATAATGTTTTCTACCGGACTCTTCTGTATTATAAATACAACCCAGCGCCCAATTTCGCGATACTGGGATGTGATGGCAGAGTATTCACAATAAGTAAGATGGGCTTTGTCCTTATCAAGGGTATCTTGAAGTCGACCAACGAGGCCCTCCTCCCCCCTGACCACATTTCTTTCTATTTAAGCCTATGGTAAAGTACCCATCTTTCTCTCCACTTTTTTTTTTTTTTTTTTTTTTTTTTTTTTTTTTGAATAAGTAGCTAAATTTACGCCAAGATTTCAAAACTACATCAAAATTGCGTTGTTTTTATTGATAATAACAACAACTAGAGCATCAGTAACAATATTAAAATTTACGTTATTAATGATAACAATAACAATATATCTCATTTTTTTCGACTGCAGTGCACGGTTTACTTTATTGATGAGAGAAAAAACAATAAACAATATACATTTACTTTATCCCTTTAAGAAATTGAAGAGTTCAATCTTAATTCCTCGGCAATAGAGCTA
Source organism: Palaemon carinicauda (assembly GCF_036898095.1). Lineage (NCBI taxonomy): Eukaryota > Metazoa > Arthropoda > Malacostraca > Decapoda > Palaemonidae > Palaemon > Palaemon carinicauda. The sequence continues at coordinate 66,830,852 of NC_090732.1, forward strand.
TTCAGCTAATCATATTATTTATAATGTTCCGTTACCGTATAATTTTACGAACTTTCGAATATGAAATGAAAGATATGTGGATGTTTTATGCTATCCATATCACTAAAGACGTATGTTAAGGGCTATATGAAAATTAGTTCCACACATGTCAACTCTTTACCAACTAATATCCTTCACACACATACACAAGCACACGTGCACACACACACACACGCATACACATACACACACATACACACACTTATTTATTCCTTACTTGTTACAAAATCCAGTATTGCAATCGTGTATGTTATTCCAAAATCAGTGTTTAAGCGAAGAGGAAGTTTCTCCAAAATCAGAGTGGATCTGACTTCGTTTTATATTAATGAAAATCGTTTAAGCAAAGAGGAATTATTTGGTAATATCAGTCTTGCCAGGTGTATGAGGAGAGTGTTGAATATGGAAAGAATTGGTCATTCTTTTCTATACCTCTTCTCATCTTCCCTTACTGAATTGGCCAAGTTGTTGGGTTCTCCGAAAAACTGCTTATGACTAGGATCCTTCAGTTCGGTATTATGCCTAATTCAAAAGGAATGGTAGATTGTCTTTTGAGAATTAACAGGACTCAATTCTATATGCCACTGGTTAAAAAACTTCGAAGAAAAAACTCGATATTACTTTTTGAAGATTCAAGTAAGCAGTGTGTGAAAAAATGGATCATCAAACAGCCCGCTAGGTTTGATTAGATAGAAATTTAGCGGCCACCCCCTCTCTATCCATCATTAAACATTACTTTAGTAATGTTTCGGGATTAGTACTGGTTAAAACTGGGAATTAGGAGAGAATACAGTTAATGAATTTTTAGTTCAGTTGTGATATGACATTTTTTTCCTCTGTCCTTTTGTATCTGTTACCTCCTTGATCTTTCCCAATATTTGAGTACAAGAGATAGTGACCGAACGAGTCACTTATGTTTGATTTGTAGATAACAAAGTGATTGTCGACTCGATAATGAGACATTATTCTTGCTTTAATACCATTATTCATGACAGAGACTGCAGCGTCCAATCATCATCTTTGCTCGAAGCAACTTCTCTATTGATTTTTTTGTTTTGATTTCTTTACGATCTATAATGGATGGTTACTTCCTTAGCCGTAAGACTCTAGTATTAGGGTAATGAAAATGAAGTAGTAAGATTGGGGATAAATTTCACGAGTACACTTCTTATAACTTGTTATGATAAATCCTCAAGCACAAACATGCAACGTCTCTTTAATGATCGGCTACTAATTTACATATATATGGGAAACATTTGAGAAAATCTTCTCTAAGACTTTATATATCTTTTGCTTATGCTTTTTTATGCAACATTTGACATCATATACTATATAATATCACATACAATGTAATACCCACCATTTTTCTAATATTGCTTGGGTACGAAATGAATAATGTTTTGCAGAATTTTGTAACCTAAGAATCAAACTATCCATCAGTGGATATATACATTGGTCCCGTTTGTGGTTCCTTCACCTTTCAAGATCCTGAGAACTCCAAGAAACTTTTTCCCCACTATTTTCATCCCCCTACCACATTTCACCCCACACCTAATAAGCAAACAAAGCTTTAATCACACGAGCTAAGCTATTATTTTCCTCAAATAATATATACTATATACTAAAAATTGCATTATATCTAAATTTAGTTTGCTTTCTTATCGTAGTCTTAGAAAGTTTATTTATTTATTTATTTATTTTTGCAAGCATGTCCCTCTCGTACATTTCTTCCTTGAAAGGAAAACGAAGTGACAAAGAAAATTACATAAACGAGAAGCATAAAGACAATGTGTTAAAACAAGAACCCATCGACGTTGTGGAAAATTCTACAATGGTTGTCGTCTCCGTTTTCACAATGACTATAATTCAAGTAAGCTGGTTATACTTCCTACCGTTAGTAGTCCTTCACTTGCTTAACCTAATGAGGAATTGAGAGCCAAAGAGGTATATAAATGCCATGAGAGACAAAGTGAAGAACTACGGATACTATTCAGTCTTCTATTACTCCGATTCACACTAATCTATGGAAATTGTGTGGGACCCACCCTGGGCGCAGATACTCGGCAAAGAAAAGGAAAAAATACGCTGCTATCGAAAAAAAAGTGTGACATTATCAAATGGAAGAATTGCAAATTTTTATTAGTGTACTTTGATAACATTTTAAAATCATTATCTTTAATTGCAGAGATAGGTAACAACTCACAAAAAAATAAACAGGGCAAAAAAATCTTAACATTGAAATGTATTGGTTGGGCGGAGGGTGTAATTTTGGTGTAGTGAAAATTTAAAGAGAGAAAATTTGGTGGGGTGGAAATTTAGTTGAGTGGAAATTTTGTTGGGAGAATTTTGGAGGTGGATTTTTCGGAGGGTGGTGAGTTAGATTTTACGGGTCACCGCTCCCGTGATACTGGTAGAAGGCAGGTACACTTTTCACCGTGTGTAAATTATTCACAGTAAAAATATCTGTGTAAACTGAAATGTGAGATTAGTTCAATGAAACAAGGGCACTTACAGACTGCATTCCGCTATAAATCTCTCTGCATGCGTTGTGTATTTTCATTACTTGCGTTCCATATGTTCATTGAATTCCATTTCTGAAATAAATTAAGGATATCTCCTAATACTATAACATTAGTTCTATGCAACTCACCACTACTGATATACTTCTTAAGTGTACAGTACTTGAAACAAAGCGGTGACACAGAATTTTTTCACCACGTACAATATTTGTCTCCTACCATATAATATCAATGAAAGCTGATCTTATTCATAATTATGATTCTGAGTTATGCATGCTATTATGCTTTAGGTTACCGTATAGTAGAATGAAGACTGACTTTTATGATATAAGTCCTGGCATCACAGGCCGGATAGTGTTTAGGGAGACATTTGCGGTATTGAGCGAAATTCTAAGCAACGAGGGAGCACGCGGGCGCGACCTTTCAAGAATTTCATACCCGCACCACAGCATCATCACATGGTACTTACCGGTATTTTCTTTCAGGTTCGTGTTTATTTTACACCTTGAATGTTGTCAACGTGTTATACTTTCCGTTTTCATTTTACTACTACAGGAATTTCATTGTATACATATACTTATTTGTAAGTGTTATATCATTATTGTTTGCCTGATGCGTTTATGGGGGAGGCATTTTCATACTCCGACAATATTTTACAAGGAATTTTACAATTATAGCGTCCATTCCCCTCTTTTTACTCACATTTCTCGATTCTGAAATAGTTTGGAGTGAGAAAATTCTGAAATTTCTACTCAAATACTTCCTTCAATTTATATCATGGTCTTTTTACTCTACCTTTTACTGAAGAGAACATTCCATTTAGAGGATATTGACTAAGTTCCAGATTTTACATTCACACTGAAGTATCAATGCCACATTTATATTCTTTCTAATAAGTTTGGAAACCCCCTTTAAATGGCATACAGCATTTAAAAATGGTGGCCAATAAAAACTTAGTTTTGATACTACAGAAACATGCAATACTAAAGGAAACATGCGAAAGGGTTAGTCAGCACGAAGGAATGATTAGATATGGATGAAAAAATCTTCTTTACACGCCGTCATTTCAAAGTAAACTCCTTATACTTTTTTTTCCTTTGGTAGGGGTCGTGTAGGCATTTCTATGGACCGGGGGTTGGGGGTGGGTTTGCTAATGTGCCTATGAAGGGTTTGCTCTTTTATCTCAGAGTAACGGGTGTACATATTCCATACTCATTATTAATTATGCACGTGGCCTAAATGAGAAAAGGATATTGGCAAAAACGTGAAATCTATTACAATAGCATACGGATGAACATTGCAGGAATACATGTTAGCATAATGGGGCATACATAAGGTAAATTCATAATCGATAACATAAAAAAGAAATATACGAGAAACTGAGAGAAAAACATACAAGGAGATGACTAATATTCATCCTTTACCGAAACTCCACATATACTATACAACGGAACAAGTAAATATTCAGCAAATATTCAAAGTTGCCTACAGTATACACACACGCAGGCACCTCAGTAGTAGGTGTTAAACAACTTTTCCATACTCCTGGTGTTAACATCATGATAACCATGCTTTAGGGCTTGTATCAGTAGAGCTAGGTATTCAGTTTGAAGGATAGTTATTATTTTTCCATGCTCATTCAGTTATTAGTACCAATATTTATTGGTCATTACAGATGCTCACCTTTACTGAGACATATCCGCCTAGTTTACTAGAAAATTCTACTTCTATTAATAGAGCTATAAATCTTTCTTTGCCCAATCTGTCCTGCACGGAGATATCTTTTTTTTCTCTCTCTCTCTCTCTTTTTCAAGACACTGAATTTCCCGTGAGGTTTTGATACGTAGTTTGAGGTAGCAAGTACCCACCTCTTCTTTAAAGGTTGACTCAATGAAGTATGCACCAATGACAGTGTAACATTTGATAGATTTTTATCAGGAAACTCGTATTCAAAATAACATACAATGAAAGTAAATGAAATAACAACATATCATATATTGTTATCACTTCATCAATATCCATTACCGAAATGAAATTTAAGATCTTGTTAGTGGCGACGATGATTCTGGGGTATAAATAATTATACGAAGGACCCGTTATACATTCTGAAGTAGTGTATACAAAAAATGTGAATAACGTCCTATGGGTATACATTATACAGTAGACATTTCCATACCAAATTTCAGGGCATATGGTTTAAATACAAAAGCATAGGAGCAAAAAAAATTTAATATCTTGTCAAAATAAGTAGCCGAAAATCGCTTAAATTAAACATGTGAAGTGATGTATAAAAAAAACGTGATTCATTGGCCCTCATTTTTAAAGCTGTATGCCATTTAAAGTGGGTTTCCAAGCTTATTAAAAAGAATAGAAATATGCCATTGATACTTCAGCATGAATGTAAAATCTGGAATTTAGTCAATATCCTCTAAATGGAATGGTCTCTTCAGTAAAGGGTGGAGTAAAAGGACCACGATATAAATTGAAGGAAGTATTTGAGTAGAAATTTCAGAATTTTCTCACTCCAAACTATTTCAGAATCGAGAAATGTAAGTAAAAAGAGTGGAATTGACACCATAATTGTAAAATTCCTTGTAAAATATTGTCGGAGTATGAAAATGCCTCCCCCATAAACGCATCAGGCAAACAATAATGATATAACACTTACAAATAAGTATATGTATACAATGAAATTCCTGTAGTAGTAAAATGAAAACGGAAAGTATAACACGTTGACAACATTCAAGGTGTAAAATAAACACGAACCTGAAAGAAAATACCGGTAAGTACCATGTGATGATGCTGTGGTGCGGGTATGAAATTCTTGAAAGGTCGCGCCCGCGTGCTCCCTCGTTGCTTAGAATTTCGCTCAATACCGCAAATGTCTCCCTAAACACTATCCGGCCTGTGATGCCAGGACTTATATCATAAAAGTCAGTCTTCATTCTACTATACGGTAACCTAAAGCATAATAGCATGCATAACTCAGAATCATAATTATGATTAAGATCAGCTTTCATTGATATTATATGGTAGGAGACTCAGTCATTTTATTTCTGGAGTGACGTTGGTCACAAAATGCACTGAACTGTGAGCAGTGGGTAACAAATATTGTACGTGGTGAAAAAATTCTGTGTCACCGCTTTGTTTCATGTACTGTACACTTAAGAAGTATATCAGTAGTGGTTAGTTGCATAGAACTAATGTTATAGTATTAGGAGATATCCTTAATTTATTTCAGAAATGGAATTCAATGAACATATGTAACGCAAGCAATGAAAATATACAACGCATATATGTCAATGTAAGTGATTATTACCCATATATGTTAATGTAAGCAGAAGGCCTTAAAACAAAAGGGGAGAGAGAGAGAGAGAGAGAGAGAGAGAGAGAGAGAGATAACGGTGGGGGAGGCGTGCGAAGTCGTTTGCATCACTTTGGGAAACAAGAGTGTGTGTCTTAGGATTAAAGAAAAAAAAAACAAAGGAAATGCACAGAGAGATGGGTACTTTTCCATAGGCTTAAATTGAAAGGAATGTGGACAGGGGGGAGGAGGGCCTCGTCTGCATACAAATGCGTGTGTTATAATAATAAAAAAAAAAAACTGTGTGGTCGGTAGGAACAATGTTACTATCTAGGGGCATAGGTCATCCAGATAGAGAACTCCAGGCCTGTCGGTAACCACATACAGAAAACGCTCCCTAGGGAGGGGAGGGAGGGAAGCGGAAAGAAGGGTGCGTCATTCAGATAGAGAACTCCACGCCTGTCGGTAACCACACACAGAAAACGCCCCCTAGGGAGGGGAGGGAGGGAAGCGGAAAGAAGGGTGCGTCATTCAGATAGAGAACTCCACGCCTGTCGGTGACTATACACACAGAAAATGGCTCCCGGGGGGGGGGGGGGGTTTGTTTGTAAACATAACCTTACGTATAAATCCCCAGAAAGAAGTGAGCAAACGGGACTGAGCAATCCTGACAATAGCCCAAAAAAGTGAGTAATCCTGACAATAGACCCAAATGGTGAGTAATCCTGACTGGGCAATCCTGACAATAGCCCTAAAAAGTGAGCAATCCTGACAATAGCCCCAAAAAGTCAGCAACTGAGGCATATTTCCTACTACTGACAACACTGCGATTGCCAAACAATTCTTCTTCACCCAAGGGGTTAACTATTGTACTGTAATTGTTCCGTGGCTACTTTCCTCTTGGTAAGGGTAAAAGAGAACCTTTAGCTATGGTAAGCAGCTCTTCTAGGAGAAGGACACTCCAAAATCAAACCTTTGTTTTCTAGTCTTGGGTAGTGCCATAGCCTTTGTACCATGGTCTTCCATTGTCTCGGGTTAAAGTTCTCCTGCTTGAGGGTACACTCGGGCACAGTTCTATCTAGTTTTTCTTCCTCTTGTTTTGTTAAAGATTTATAGTTTTTATAGGAAATATTTATTTTAATGTTGGTACTATACTTAAAATATTTTATTTTTCTTTATATCCTTTCCTCACCGGGCTATTTTCCCTGTTGGAGCCCCTGGGCTTATAGCATCCTGCTTTTCCAAGTAGGGTTATAGCTTAGTATTTGATAATAATAATAATAATAATAATTTGTTATAAAATTCCAGATTCAGAAACTTACCATTGCCTTGGATAGACGGGAAGGGGGTGGACCACGTCACCCCCACCCCCAAAAGGCAAGTTGAATCAAAAGAATCATTGCAAGTCTGATCAAAAGTCTCATCGTCTCCTGTTGAATATGCAAAAGACTAAGAGTGCCACCTATGACGTACTTCCCAGACATCCGCGTCTGACTCTAGTGGAAAGTCGTGATATTTTAAAATCTAAATTTCTTCCACGACGTATCGATGATTTGATTCTAAAACCTAACATCAGAACAATGCCTTTAAGGTGACTACTTTGTGGTACATCAAGAATGATTTCGGCAGCCTTCCAATACAAAGGCTGGTCAAAAGTTACAATGGTGGGCAGGTTGTGCTTCATGGCAAGGTTGCAAACAAAGTCTAATGTAGATACAATACATGATTTGTCTCCAGACTACATATTGATAATTGATAAGAACTTGACTGATGATTTCCCAGGGTGCTGGCTCCCCTGATGCAAGATATGCATCATCCCCTGCCAATTTGGTGTTGCTTCATGCCACATTCTAAATATAATCTTGTAAGTAGTCTGGGAGTCACTTCATTTTCGGCCTGTATTATCTTAGCAGTTATTCCATCGTATTCATGGGCTTTCCATCCCTCTAGTTTTTTTCAGAATAACTTTGACTTCAAACACACTGAATTCATTCATGGGCACATCAAGGGCTTCAGGTATATCAGTCAAATTATTACCTTCATACCTCCTATTCATAACATCCCTAAAGTATTCCATCCAACGTTTTCTTTCTTCATCTTCTGTTACTTAAACAGAACCATCTCTCTTTTTAATGTGTATATGCTTCTTCTTCTTTGCCCCAGCCGAGATTTTTTTGATAATTCTACGAGCAATTTTATACCATAGCCACTTCCTAAATTCATAGCTTTGTCAGCCTCATCTGATTTACTGTCTAAATATTCTCTCCAGTCATTCCTGGCTTTTCTTTTGACCTCACTGTCAATACTGGAATACTTATCATGCTCTACCTTGTAAATTTCACTACTTCGAAAACTTTCAACAATCAATTTCCTTCTTTGTCTACTTTTCATAGTATCCCAAGTATCATTTAATATCCATGGCTTTTTCGTTGTAACTGCGTGTCCCAAGACTTCACTACCATCTGATTGATAAATGTTCTTAATATCAGACCATTCTTCATTAATTGCCTGTTCTTCGTCTCTTAAGGTTTCTAAGACTGCGAATCAATTCCTGCATTCAATTGCAAATGTTTTCCTGTGCTCTTCTTCTAAAAGTTTAGTTTTAGGAAACCTAAGTATTTTATCCATCTTTCTGTTGGGTGTTTTCAGTTTTAATTTCTGTGTGGCAATGAGGAGCTAGTGATAACTACCAGAAAATTATTATTCTCAGTTGCTGCCAGGAGAGTTTTATCCCTTCAAACCCCACAAAAATAAGCATACTTCCTTTAGCATTGGTAATTATGGTAGCAAAATCTGAGTGTAAGCAATATGTTTGTAAAAAGTAGGAGCAAAAGAAATCAATAGCACAGTCCCACTCACTGTTAAGAAGATCTTTGTTTCCAGTATATGAAACGACTGAAGTCCATAAAAGGAAGATTAAAAAATTGAGGTACACTACTTTTATTCTGAACAGTATGTCCAATGAAAGGAAATGCAAAAAGGAACAGTAGTCTTTTATTGTTTCTAAAATTTAATACAGGAATAATGTTCAGGACTTTCATTAGGAGGTTTAATGGTGAAATAGGTAGATGTGAGACCACTGGTTTCAATCCAGAGACATCACATTCATTCCTGTCGCTTCCGGATCTAAGTATGGTGCTACATACTGGAGAACCTTCTTGTTGAAGCTCGTCACAAGGAGATCGATTTGCAGTTCTAGGACTTGCTCTAGAATAAAACAGAATGATTTTGCATCCAGAGACCATTCAGTTTCCAGAGGCTTGAATCTTGACATATTACGAACCCCTTCAAGGTGTACTGCTGAGATGCCAATTCCTTCGCTTTGGTAAAGTGAGGATAGCTAGAATCACATGGTTGATCTGAGGAAACCTGGAGTCCTGTCTGTTAACACAGTGGCCTATCGTCCTGTCTCGTTGTCGATGACTAATTTGATGTTTGATTTCGTCTTGGGGTTCAGTCTCGTCAGAGTCAGAAACACTGCCATAGCTTCCAGAAAATTGATGAGAAATTTCCAAAATGTGATTGACCACCGACCTTGTACTCTCTTGGAGGGGGGGTGTCCCTCCCAACCTTGTTACGAGGCGTCCGTGTGAATTGTCACAGACGGAGGAGGATACTGTAGAGGGATGTGTGTCCATAAACTCTTGGCTTGGGACCACGGCTTGAGCTGTTTTCGCAGTAAGACCGGGGTTTTGCGGAGATCTCTCCAAGCATTTGATGCCTTTCTTCTACAGAATGTTGTCATATTTGAGTCTTGCTTTTAAGATTGGGTCTTTCACGGCAGTGAACTGCGGTGAATTCAAGACTCTTTCCTGTTGCCGCCTGAGAAGTACTCTTGAATGGAGTAGGCACCTGACAGAGTTTGCGATTTCCTTTCCCTTGTCTTGCAGTAGAGAGAGGGTGTGTGACTTTAGATTTCAGTGAAGTTCTAGCCACTTGAATTCCTGAGCTGGAGACAGCCTGGACTTTTTGAAGTTGATCTGAAAGCCCAGAGACTGTAGGAATTTCATGACTTCTTGAACTGTACGAAGACACTCCGATATCATTGCAGCCCAGTCCAGCCATTCGTCCAAGCATACCATCACCAGGAGGCCTCTGTTCTGTAATTGTTGAACAATGGCCTCGACTAGCTTCGTGAAAATCCTTTGAGCTATATTGAGCCCTAGGGCATAGCTCTTAATACATAGACATTTCTTGCCAGTCTGAAACCAACGTAAGAGAAGTTGTGATGACCTATCGGAAGATACCTATAGGCATCTGTAAGATCTATGTAAACGGTGTATGCCCCCTGTAGGCCATGGGGCATAAGCTGTATCTTGTCACTTCATGGCCACTTTCATGGGGCAACTTCATTACATTTTTTTATCATAGAGAAAGTCATTCTCAGGCATTATGCAACAAGTTCCCACAAATATAGTTGCTCCTAAAATTTTAATTAGCCATTATAATCATACAAATTATTTGTAGTTAAGTTGGTGGTTGACATCATCTGGTTAACTTAACCAATCATGGAATATTTTTACATGTATAATTTTATTATGGTGAAAATTTTACTACAATTTGGCTAGGATGTCGTATGTGGTACTGGAACCGTGTGTAGTACCTTTCATATGATGGAACTGTGCAACACTTTCTGAAGGAGAAAATGTGGCCATATTCCATGAGTGGCCATATTACCTCACCTTGCCGTACATTTTTCTTAATCAAACAATATTTATTTCAGGTGGGCTACTTTTACGAGCTGCCAAAGCCTTAAATGATGAGTCCCTACTCAAAGAACTGGCTGGCCGAGAGCAGGCTTGTGTTGCCGTGGAAGTGCGTTACCATCGGTCATGCTACAAGAGATATTTTGCGTTCATGACAAGAGACGATAATAAGGACATCAAGACAAGTCAGTCTTCACCTGAGACTCAAGCCTTCCATGAATTCTGTAGAACTGTGGTAAAAGATCGCATCATAAAGAAACAGGAGGTGCTACGAATGACAAAACTAAAAGAACTCTATGTGAAGACTTTGACAAACTTTGAAAACACTGATGGGTCTATTGAGATAAAAACTGCTTTCTTGAAAAACAAGTTACTTAGAAAGTATTCTTCACTTCAGTTTATGAGGCCTTCAAAGCGCAATGCCTCCGAGATAGTTTGTGCTGAAGAAAATAAGTGTGTTCTTGTAGATAACTTGGGTTCTTCTACCTCAGCATCATCTGAGGAAGATCCGGATGATGGATTGGAAAGTAATGAAAGTAATCATTTTGATATAGATCGCTCTATGCTGTATATGTCTGGTTTGGTTTTGAAAAATGTCATTGCTGACATTCCTGGTCTGAATGATGTTT
>NC_090732.1:66847045-66849545 GCF_036898095.1 Palaemon carinicauda
TATTACTGTCTAGCCAGTCAAAGAACCCAATAACTCTAGCGGTAGAGTAAGAAATCAACACGTAAAATTGACAGACTTTTGAAACCCTTATTCTTCAACATGCTTAAACAAGTGCAACAATAAAGGATAGATATAAAAGTAATGATGATAATTTGTTGTGGAAAGGTTGTAGGCTACTTGCACGAATCGAACTATGAAATTGGTAAGAACTGGTAAGAAAGTTTTGAAAATTAAGTTATTTCAGTAACATTTAGTTTTCATAAGCAAATAATGATATAATATATATATATATATATATATATATATATATATATATATATATATATATGTATGTATATATATATATATATATATATATATATATATATATATATATATATATATATACATGTATATATATATACATACATATATATATATATATATATATATATATATATATATATATATACACATATATATATATAGATATATATATAAATGTATGCATATATATATATATATATATATATATATATATATATATATATATATATATATATATGTGTGTGTGTGTGTGTGTGTGTGTGTGTAATAGTCACCATTATTATTATTATCTTTATTATTATTATTATTATTATTATTATTATTATTATTATTTTCATTATTATTATTAAGCTATCTATAAACATTTCAGCTCTTTATGAACGCAGTTACTGATCATAACTTTAATGAGCTAGTTACCCATCAAATCTTAACGCAGCTGTAATAAAGAAGTTACCCTTATAATCTGTTTTCTGCGCACGAAGGCCCGCCCCAATCTGCAGAACTGGTTGGGAAAAAAAATTTAGCTCCCCGGGCACGTTGCCCCCCCCCCCCCCCACCGAAAAAAAAAAAACTCTTCTACACCTGAAATTCTAGAATCTATAGATATTGGGGGTGACAGAGGGGACCTGGAGACGATAGGACATTTGCTTTTGACCGTACACATGTATGTTGAGTTTAGATTCTCTACTTAGAATAGAGATCAACCAATGTTTGCCATTATAACCCATTTGCATATATTTATAGCTCTATAGTTTGTTGACTGGTTAAGTTACTTTCATTCCAGGATCGAACGAAATAGGCTCAAATACTGAAGAGGAAACATTTTTTTTTTTTTTTTTTTTTTTTTTTTAGTAAGCTAGTCACAATGAAAAGGGAATTAGGTATGGAAGATTGATTTGCCAGTGTATCAAAGTATACGAATATCATATGTGAAATAGTCATTTTGTTATTATATTAATTAGACCATGGCTAATATGCTGGAGAAGAGCTAAAGTTCAATTTTAGGTATAATATTTGAATTCCACCGGAATATGTACAGATTTGTTCGAATCCAACTTAATAGTCCTAAACTTCCTAAAGGCTTTATCTGTAAGTCACGATCGCTCCTGGTTCAGAAGGAAAGATATATTTTCCTTCTTATATTTTGGGTGTGTTTTATTACTAAGAGAAAGGCTATCGTATGCTTTCAAATATTTTCTATTTAATATTTGTTTTTATAAAAAATAATCACATGCAAATATGACAAAATACTTGGATTACAGTACGTTATAAGCTTAGAACTTGACGAAGAGGAGTTGAATTCATTTCAAAATAGAGAACCTGATATCGAAAGGAATAAGTATCCCTGTCGCTGTCCTTTTTGCATCGAACCAGGAAAGATGTTCTTATCACATATCATTTCCTAAGTTCTTCCTATGGTAAAATACTGCAGTACTAACCTAAAGCCTTTTCTTGGCCCCACCTTAATATAAATTTCTCCTTCACATCGGAATTACTTAAATAATTATATATCCGAAGTATCTTTGGATCTTTTCGGATCTTTGAACAACTACTATATATTAACTGATCATCTTTTGAACTGAACCCTTATATCTTTATGATGATTCTAATTCATAATTATGTGATACATTTGTTGTGCTATTTGCTATACCCTTTTTTAGACCAACTTGTTGACAAAAATGATCGATTTTCAAGTTTTGAAATGTATTTTGTTCCACCCGAAAAATCTTTCGTAAACACAACTCTTTCTCCTCCTCTTCCTCCGGATAAAAACTGGAATTGAAAAGATACAACGCCACTCAATGTGGCCATTTCTTGACATACAAAATAGCAAATACATAGAACAGATATCCAGCGAATGTAGTGAATACTTAACAAGGTAAACAAATTCAACATCAAGTTAGACTTTATCATAAAGTCTTTGAGGCATCATTGTAACACTCTGTGTGTGTGTGTGTGTGTGCTGACCTTGCAACGATGGTAAACTAAACCTTTGGGTTAATCTTATAATGTCATCTGTGATGGTGCGTCAATGATCAAGTGATTTGCTGAAAGGGTCGCATTACATACGTGAAACGAGCAATCAAATAGTTAACTCATAAAACCATGATAGGGTGGCTCGTGTAATGTTTGTGAGAGAAAGAAGTAATGTAATGGGGTAACTCTACACTTTAGGTCTAGGACACTTATCAAC
>NC_090732.1:66854545-66869545 GCF_036898095.1 Palaemon carinicauda
AAGAAACCGTTCTCTCTGGTTACGGTTCTTTCCCTTTGCCCACACAGACACCGAATAGTCTGGCCTATTCTTTACAGAATCTCCTCTGTCCTCATACACCTGACAACAGTAGTAGGAAATATGCCTCAGTTGCTCACTTTTTGGGGCTATTGTCAGGATTGCTCACTTTTGGGGGGTATTGTCAGGATTGCTCAGTCAGGATTAATCACTTTTTGGGGCTATTGTCAGGATTACTCACTTTTTGGGGCTATTGTCATGATTGCTCAGTCCCGTTTGCTCACTTCAGTTTGGGGATTTAAACATAAGGTTATGTTTACAAACAAACCCCCCACCCTTTCAAGGTTACTACTGTCCCCCGCTTCTTCCCCGCCATCACCCGCCCCCCGCTTCTTTCCCGCCATCACCCCCCCCACCCCCAGGGGTCCTTTTCTGTGTGTATAGTCACCGACAGGCGTGGAGTTCTCTATCTGAATGACGCACCCTTCTTTCCCCATCCCTCCCCCCCCCCCCCCGGGGCCGTTTTCTGTGTGTGGTTACCGACAGGCGTGGAGTTCTCTATCTGGATGACCCATGCCCCTAAATAGTAACATTGTTCCTACTGACCCCGCAGGTTTTTTTTATTTATTTTTTTTTTTATTATAAGACGCGCATTTGTATGCAGACGAGGCCCTCCTCTCCCCTGATCACATTCCTTCCAATTTAAGCGTATGGAAAAGTAACCATCTCCCTGTGCATTTTTTTTTTAATCCTAAGACACACTCTTTGTGTCCCAACGTGATGCAATCGAGTTCGCACGCCTCCTCCATCGTTATCTCTCTCTCTCTCTCTCTCTCTCTCTCTCTCTCTCTCTCTCTCTCTCTCTCATCTTTCAGTCTATTTGTTTTAAGGACTTCCGCTTACATTAACATATATGGGTAATAATCACTTACATTGACATATATGGGTAATAAAAAACCTATTACAACTTAGTTTCCTTTATTATACGAAGCATACATGCAAAATAACATTTCGTGAATAAAGACATAGCATTTAGTGGGAAAAAAATCTGACCCTAACATTTGCACACTTTAACCCTGGATAGGTACTGTCCTCGGACACCCCTTTAAGGGTATACTCGGACGCGAACGACCCCGACGGCAAAAAAAATTCTTGAAAAATCAGTTTTTGCAGTAACCTCCTTTTTTCTTTTGCCAAAAAAAACTTCAATGAATGCTTAAAACAACTGTAAAGATAAATACTACTCATCTGCAGAAAAACTATTTATTATAAATATTTTAAAAAATTAGGTAGAAAAAAAAAGACCTGACATAAAAATTCATAAAAAAAAAGTTTATACATATATACACAAATCCTTTTAGGAATTGATTCTTGAATGTTTAGGACACATCTTGATGTATTTTGGATGAAGTCAGACCCATGGAGGTGAAGATCTGAAATGAGAAAAAAAAGGGTAACTTTTTTTGGCCAAAAAAAATTGTCCAAATTTCATGAATTTTTTTGGGTACCCAAATGAAATAGGAAGTGGCTAATTTTTTTAGGGAATAAACATATGTTATCCTAAAATAGAAATATGTAAAAAAATCTTCATTATTTTGTAAATTACATTTATATCAGGGGCCATATCTAAAGGTAATTTTTTGAGTACTTGGAAATTTCGTAAAAAAATACATATATTTAATATATAATATGATATTTATGCAGGTGAAAATATACCAAAATATCACAAATTCTATAGGGAACAAGAATATATATAGATAGGGCAGCTTACGCTTCGGATATGTCCACAAAATGGCCGCCAACCACACTGACTCAGACTCCCTAATCTGCCACTTGAAATGTAGGAAGGGTATGTCAATTTCAAGGTGTTATTTACTAATCTAATTATTATTGGATATGCATAAAAATTGTATGGTGGGTTGCTGGATAATTGTCGATTATTTTACGACTATAAAATTAAAATTCTGACCCAAAAAATTTTTTTTGAAGGGAAATAAAATCGAAAAAAAAATGTAAAACAATATTTTAGCTAAAAAAATTTGATGATATTCAATCAAAAAAAAAGTAAAAAAAATTTTCCGACAAATAAACATCTAGAGGAATCATTACTCTGTGATAGTTCCTTAGTACGTAGTAATTTTGAAAGAATTGGGAAAAAACGAAAAAATGGCAATCACCGGAAAATCGAACACATACCTATATATACGCCATATCTGGCTAAAAAAAAAGATAGGCATGGGTAGCCAGATCATCTAGAAACACTTTCCAACACTATAAAAATATAAGTTTTGCGACACTACTTGCCAATTCCTTACGGTAACATGACTAAGCAAAAAAATGCAAAACAAATAAAAAGGGGCACTCGTGGAAAAATGGCCATTCTAATATACGGCATTTCAGAAAAAAAAAATTTCAGCCACGTGCTAGGCAAACCATCAAGGCATATTTTCCGACAAATAAACATATAAATGAAATATTACTCTGTGATAGTTCCTTAGTACGTAGTGATTTTGAAAGAAATGGGAAAAAACGAAAAAATGGCAATCACAGGAAAATCGAACACATACTTATATATACGCCATATCTGGCTAAAAAAAAAAATAGGCATGGGTAGCCAGATCATCTAGAAACACTTTCCAACACTATAAAAATATAAGTTTTGCGACACTACTTGCCAATTCCTTACGGTAACATGACTAAGCAAAAAATGCAAAACAAATAAAAAGGGGCACTCGCGGAAAAATGCCCAACATTCTAATATACGGCATCTCAGATAAAAAAAAAAAGACATGCACGTGTTAGCCCAACCATCAAGGCACACTTTCTAACACATAAACATGAAAAAAAAATCAATAATATACGGCAATTCCTTACTACGTAGTAAATTTTTACAAATATTGAAAAAAAAACAGAAATTGGCAACCGCAGTTAAATACCCAATATACCAATAACTACGTCGTATCTGACAAAAACAAAATCACGCATGGGTAGCCAGATCATCTAGACACACTTTCCAACATTAAAAAAGCAAAAGTTTTACGACACTATTTCGCAATATCTTACGGAAAAATGACTTGGCAAAAAAATTAAAAAAAATTAAAAAGGGACACTCGCGGTAAAATGCCCGACATTCTAATATACGACATCTCAGATAAAAAAAAAGACATGCACGTGTTAGCCCAACCATCAAGGCACACTTTCTAACACATAAACATGAAAAAAAAATGAATAATATACGGCAATTCCTTACTACGTAGTAATTTTTACAAATATTGAAAAAAAAACAGAAATTGGTAACTGCAGTTAAATACCCAATATACCAATAACTACGTCGTATCTGACAAAAACAAAGTCATGCATGGGTAGCCAGATCATCTAGACACACTTTCCAACACTAAACAAGCAAATGTTTTACGACACTATTTGGCAATATCTTACGGAAAAATGACTTGGCAAAAAAATGAAAAAAAATGAAAAAGGGGCACTCGCGGTAAAATGGTCCTCGTGGTGATGAACGACATTTTAACTAAAATAAAAAAACATGCACATGGTAGCCAAACAATCCACCAAGACTTTCCACAACTGATAACCTATACAAGTTGCACCATTCTACGACAATTTCATAATACGTAATAACTTTGATAATTATGCAAACTACCTCAGAAGGGTAAACTCGGACGCGAACGACCCCGATGCGTCTCAGAAATCGGGGAAGGAGTACAGCTACAGCAATGCACATCTGGACACTACTAGAGCGTGTAGGGGAGACACCTCCTGCAGGTCGATCACCCACAAATTCAGTCACAGGGGTGAGTCACGTGAGAAAAACCTGTTTTTTTTTGACGCTCGGGGTCGCAAACGACCCACCGTACCTATCCAGGGTTAAAGCGGTAGGAAAACTTTTATTGATTACGCCCTGACATTGCAATATACATTTAGGGTTTGATCGGTGGTTATCACTCCCTGGTTTCTCCAAACAATAAAATAATTCTATTCTCGTTGACTTGCCTATCAAACGTTAAATAGATTCTCAAATCCCCATTTTTCTCTACTTCCAGCGTATCCATCAACACCATTTCAGGTTTGAAATTAAACGCAATGACTACCCGACCCCGGTTGTAGCAATCATAATGAATTAGGTGGTCATAAGATAGGCCTAAAGATTTTAATGTCTCGTAGTAAAGATGAGAATAATTTTCGGGGAATTGACACGTGTGTGTGTGGAAATAATTATTTTGGATGTGTGAGTGTGTGTGTGTGTCTTTCTCTCTCTCTCTCTCTCTCTCTCTCTCTCTCTCTCTGTCTCTCTCTCTCAGTCCATTTGTTTTAAGGCCTTTCGCTTACATTAACATATATGGGTAATAATCACTTACGTTGACATATATAGGTAATAAAAAACCTATTACAACTTAGTCTCTTTTATTATACGAAGCATACATGCAAAATAACATTTCGTGAATAAAGACATAGCATTTATTGGAAAAAAAATCTGACCCTAAAAACATTCATTTGAAACCCTAACATTTGCACGCTTAAAAGCGGTAGGAAAACTTTTTTTAATTACGCTTCTTTAGCACTTGGCAAATCTTCATTGAAAATTCAGGTTTTGTATATTTCCAGATGTACTCACACGGTCTTGAATTTGAATGGAGAAGATAGTATATAACACTGTTACGTCATTTTCCTTTAAGTCGGAGGTGGATAAATGCTCCCTGATTTTCCTAAGGGCGGCACAAACTCCATTTAGACTTACACTATGCATAAAATATAGGCAGAAGAATGCGCACAAAGCCGAATTGTAATTTTGCACTCGCATATTATTTATGAAACACTTCATGGAAGAATACCTTCGTAGAAAATCAGTAAAGTATACCGAATGATCTTCTGGCTGCATCTTCAATAGGTCAAAAAAAAATATAATGTTTTCTACTGGACTTTTCTGTATTATAAATACAACCCAGTGCCCAATTTTGCGATACTGGGATGTGATGGCAGAGTATTCACAATAAGTAAGATGGGCTTTGTCCTTATCAAGGGTATCTTGAAGTCTACCAACGATGCCCTCCTCGCCCCTGACGAAATTCCTTTCAATTTAAGCCTTTGGATAATTACCCATCTCTCTGTCCAATTTTTTTTTTTTTTTTTTTTTTTTTGAATAAGTAGTGAAATGTAAGCCAAGATTTCAAAACTACATCACTATTGCGTTGTTTAACAACAACTAGAGCATCAGTAACAATATTAAAATATACGGTAATAATTATAACAATAACAACATATATCATTTCATTCGACTGTACTGCACGGTTTACTTTATTGATGAGAGAAAAAACAATAAACAATATACAAATACTTTATCCCTTTAAGAAATTGAAGAGTTCAATCCTATTATTTAAAATGTTCCGTTACCGTATAATTTTACGAACTTTCGAATATGAAATGAAAGATATGTGGATGTTTTATGCTATCCGTATCACTAAAGACGTATGTTAAGGGGTATATGAAAATTAGTTCCACACATGTCAACTCTTTACCAACTAATATCCTTCACACACATACACAAGCACGCGTGCACACACACACACATACACACACACACTTATTTATTCCTTACTTGTTACAAAATCCAGTATTGCAATCGTGTATGTTATTCCAAAATCAGAGTTTAAGCGAAGAGGAAGTTACTCCAAAATCAGAGTGGATCTGACTTCATTTTATATTAATGAAAATCGTTTAAGCAAAGAGGAATTATTTGGTAATCTCAGTCTTGCCAGGTGTATGAGGAGAGTGTTGAATATGGAAAGAATTGGTCATTCTTTTCTATACCTTTTCTCGTCTTCCTTTACTGAATTGGCAAGTTGTTGGGTTCTCCGAAAAACTGCTTATGACTAGGATCCTTCAGTTCGGTATTATGCCTAATTCAAATGGAATGGTAGATTGTCTTTTGAGAATTAACAGGACTCAATTCTATATCCCATTGGTTAAAAAGCTTCGAAGAAAAAAACCCGATATTACTTTTTGAAGATTCAAGTAAGCAGTGTGTGAAAAAAATGGATCATCAAACAGCCCGCTAAGTTTGATTAAATAGAAATTTAGCGGCCACTCCCCCCCCCCCCCCTCTATCCATCATTACACATTACTTTAGTAATATTTCGGGATTAGAACTTGATAAAACTGGGAATTAGGAGAGAATACAGTTAATGAACTTTAGTTCAGTTGAGATCTGGCATTTTTTTTTTCTCTGTCCTTTTGTATCTGTTACCTCTATGATCTTTCAAAATATTTGAGTACAAGAGATAGTGACCGAACGAGTCACTTATGTTTGATTTGTAGATAAGAAAGTGATTGTCGACTCGATAATGAGACATTATTCTTGCTTTATTACCATTATTCATGACAGAAACTGCAGCGTTCAATCATCATCTTAGCTCGAAGCAACTACTACTCTATTGATTTTTTTTGTTTTGATTTCTTTACGATCTATAATGGATGGTTACTTCCTTAGCCGTAAGACTCTAGTATTAGGGTAATGAAAATGAAGTAGTAAGATTGGGGATAAATTTCACGAGTACACTTCTTGTAACTTGTTATGATAAATCCTCAAGCACAAACATGCAACGTCTCTTTAATGATCGGCTACTAATTTACATATATATGTGGCACTTACACCCATGGGAAACATTTGAGTAAATCTTCACTAAGACTTTATATATCTTTTTCTTATGCTTTTTTATGCAACATTTGACATCATATACTATATAATATCACATACAATGTAATACCCACCATTTTTCTAATATTGCTTGGGTAAGTAATGAATAATGTTTTGCAGAATATTGTAACCTAAGAATCAAACTATCCATCAGTGGATATATACATTGGTCCCGTTTGTGGTTCCTTAACCTTTCAAGATCCTGACCCATATCCGTGACAAAATTACGACTCTAAGAAACTTTCTCCCCACTATTTTCATCCCCTACCACTTTTCACCCCCCACCTTATAAGAAAACAATTGAAGTGATGTATAAGAAAAATGTGATTTACATCCTTTGTGCATATATCCAAGGTATACACTAATGAAATTTCAGGTCATTTAGTGAAATTATGAGGGTACAGAATGTAAATCACGTTTTTCTTATACATCACTTCAAATGTTTAATTTAAGCGATTTTCGGATATTCATTTTGACAAAATATTAAATTTTTTTTTGCTCCTATGCCTTGGTATTTAAACCATATGGCCTGAAATTTGGTATGGAAATGTCTACTGTATAATGTATACCCATAGGACGTTATTCACATTTTTTGTATACACTACTTCAGAATGTATAACGGGTCCTTCGTATAATTATTTATACCCCAGAATCATCGTCGCCACTAACAAGATCTTAAATTTAATTTCGGTAATGGATATTGATGAAGTAATAACAATATATATGTTGTTATTTCATGTACTTTCCTTGTATGTTATTTTGAATGCGAGTTCTCTAATAAAAATCTATCAAATGTTACGCTGTCATTGATGCATACTTCATTGAGTCAACCTTTAAAGAAGAGGTGGGTACTTGCTACCTCAAACTACGTATCAAAACCTCACGAGAAATTCAGTGTCTTGAAAAAGAGAGAGAGAGAGAAAAAAAAAGATATCTCCGTGCAGGACAGATTGGGCAAAGAAAGATTTATAGCTCTTAAATAAAAGTAAATTTTTTTAGTAAACTAGGCGGATATGCCTCAGTAAACTTTAGCATCTGTAGTGACCAACAAATATTGGTACTAATAACTGAATGAGCATGGAAAAATAATAACTATCCTTCAAACTGAATACCTAGCTCTACTGATACAAGCCCTAAAGCATGGTTATCATGATGTTAACACCAGGAGTATGGAAAAGTTGTTTAACACCTACTACTGAGGTGCCTGCGTGTGTGTATACTGTAGGCAACTTTGAATATTTGCTGAATATTTACTTGTTCCGTTGTATAGTATATGTGGAGTTTCGGTAAAGGATGAATATTAGTCATCTCCTTGTATGTTTTTCTCTCAGTTTCTCGTATATTTCTTTTTTATGTTATCGATTATGAATTTACCTTATGTATGCCCCATTATGCTAACATGTATTCCTGCAATGTTCATCCGTATGCTATTGTAATAGATTTCACGTTTTTGCCAATATCCTTTTCTCATTTAGGCCACGTGCATAATTAATAATGAGTATGGAATATGTACACCCGTTACTCTGAGATAAAAGAGCAAACCCTTCATAGGCACATTAGCAAACCCACCCCCAACCCCCGGTCCATAGAAATGCCTACACGACCCCTACCAAAGGAAAAAAAAGTATAAGGAGTTTACTTTGAAATGACGGCGTGTAAAGAAGATTTTTTCATCCATATCTAATCATTCCTTCGTGCTGACTAACCCTTTCGCATGTTTCCTTTAGTATTGCATGTTTCTGTAGTATCAAAACTAAGTTTTTATTGGCCACCATTTTTAAATGCTGTATGCCATTTAAAGGGGGTTTCCAAACTTATTAGAAAGAATATAAATGTGGCATTGATACTTCAGTGTGAATGTAAAATCTGGAACTTAGTCAATATCCTCTAAATGGAATGTTCTCTTCAGTAAAAGGTAGAGTAAAAAGACCATGATATAAATTGAAGGAAGTATTTGAGTAGAAATTTCAGAATTTTCTCACTCCAAACTATTTCAGAATCGAGAAATGTGAGTAAAAAGAGGGGAATGGACGCTATAATTGTAAAATTCCTTGTAAAATATTGTCGGAGTATGAAAATGCCTCCCCCATAAACGCATCAGGCAAACAATAATGATATAACACTTACAAATAAGTATATGTATACAATGAAATTCCTGTAGTAGTAAAATGAAAACGGAAAGCATAACACGTTGACAACATTCAAGGTGTAAAATAAACACGAACCTGAAAGAAAATACCGGTAAGTACCATGTGATGATGCTGTGGTGCGGGTATGAAATTCTTGAAAGGTCGCGCCCGCGTGCTCCCTCGTTGCTTAGAATTTCGCTCAATACCGCAAATGTCTCCCTAAACACTATCCGGCCTGTGATGCCAGGACTTATATCATAAAAGTCAGTCTTCATTCTACTATACGGTAACCTAAAGCATAATAGCATGCATAACTCAGAATCATAATTATGAATAAGATCAGCTTTCATTGATATTATATGGTAGGAGACTCGGTCATTTTATTTCTGGAGTGACGTTGGTCACAAAATGCACTGAACTGTGAGCAGTGGGTAACAAATATTGTACGTGGTGAAAAAATTCTGTGTCACCGCTTTGTTTCATGTACTGTACACTTAAGAAGTATATCAGTAGTGGTTAGTTGCATAGAACTAATGTTATAGTATTAGGAGATATCCTTAATTTATTTCAGAAATGGAATTCAATGAACACATGGAACGCAAGTAATGAAAATATACAACGCATGCCGAGAGATTTATAGCGGAATGCAGTCTGTAAGTGCCCTTGTTTCATTGAACTAATCTCACATTTCAGTTTACACAGATATTTTTACTGTGAATAATTTACACACGGTGAAAAGTGTACCTGCCTTCTACCAGTATCACGGGAGCGGTGACCCGTAAAATCTAACTCACCACCCTCCGAAAAATCCACCTCCAAAATTCTCCCTACAAAATTTCTACTCAACTAAATTTCCACCCCACCAAATTTTCTCTCTTTATATTTTCACTACACCAAAATTACACCCTCCGCCCAACCAATATATTTCAATGTTATGATTTTTTGCCCTGTTTACTTCATTGTGAGTTTGTTACCTATCTCTGCAATTAAAGATAATGATTTTAAAATGTTATCAAAGTACACTAATAAAAATTTATTATTCTTCCATTTTATAATGTAAAATTTTTTTTTGCGATAGCAGCGTATTTTTTCCTTTTCTTTGCCGAGTATCTGCGCCAAAAATATGTAACTTTTGCTTCTGCCATAGTTTCATTCTAGGGTGGGTCCCACACAATTTCCATTGATTAGTGTGAATCGGAGTAATAGAAGACTGAATAGTATCCGGAGTTCTTCACTTTGTCTCTCATGGCATTTATACCTCTTTGGCTCTCAATTCCTTATTAGGTAAAGCAAGTGAAGGACTACTAACGGTAGCAAGTATAACCAGCTTACTTGAATTATAGTCATTGCGAAAACGGAGACGACAACCATTGTAGAATTTTTCCCAACGTCGATGGGTTCTTGTTTTAACACATTGTCTTTATGCTTCTCGTTTATGTAATTTTCTTTGTCACTTCGTTTTCCTTTCAGGGAAGAAATGTACGAGAGGCACATGGTTGCAAAAATAAATAAATAAATAAATAAACTTTCTAAGACAATGATAAGAAAGCAACTTAAATTTAGATGGTATGCAATTTTTAGTACATAGTTTCACTTAAAATATACAGTTTATATTGAGAAAAATAATCGCTTAGCTCATGTGATTAAAGCTTTGTTTGCTTGTTAGGTGTGGGGTGAAAAATGGTAGGGGGATGAAAATAGTGGGGAGAAAGTTTCTTGTAGTCGTAATTTTGTCACGGACATGGGTCAGGATCTTGAAAGGTGAAGGAACCACAAACGGGACCAATGTATATATCCACTGATGGATAGTTTGATTCATAGGTTACAATATTCTGCAAAACATTATTCATTACTTACCCAAGCAATATTAGAAAAATGGTGGGTATTACATTGTATGTGATATTATATAGTATATGATGTCAAATGTTGCATAAAAAAGCATAAGCAAAAGATATATAAAGTCTTAGTGAAGATTTACTCAAATGTTTCCCATGGGTGTAAGTGCCACATATATATGTAAATTAGTAGCCGATCATTAAAGAGACGTTGCATGTTTGTGCTTGAGGATTTATCATAACAAGTTATAAGAAGTGTACTCGTGAAATTTATCCCCAATCTTACTACTTCATTTTCATTACCCTAATACTAGAGTCTTACGGCTAAGGAAGTAACCATCCATTATAGATCATAAAGAAATCAAAACAAAAAAATCAATAGAGTAGTAGTTGCTTCGAGCTAAGATGATGATTGAACGCTGCAGTTTCTGTCATGAATAATGGTAATAAAGCAAGAATAATGTCTCATTATCGAGTCGACAATCACTTTGTTATCTACAAATCAAACATAAGTGACTCGTTAGGTCACTATCTCTTGTACTCAAATATTGGGAAAGATCAAGGAGGTAACAGATACAAAAGGACAGAGAAAAAAAAAAGCCATATCACAACTGATCTAAACATTCATTAGCTGTATTCTCTCCTAATTCCCAGTTTTAACCAGTACTAATCCCAAAACATTACTAAAGTAATGTGTAATGATGGATAGAGAGGGGGTGGCCGCTAAATTTCTACCTAATCAAACTTAGCGGGCTGTTTGATGATCCACTTTTTCACACAATGCTTACTTGAATCTTCAAAAAGTAATATCGGGTTTTTTCTTCAAAGCTTTTTAACCAATGGCATATAGAATTGAGTCCTGTTAATCCTCAAAAGACAATCTACCATTCCTTTTGAATTAGGCATAATACCGAACTGAAGGATCCTAGTCATAAGCAGTTTTTCGGAGAACCCAACAACTTGGCCAATTCAGTAAGGGAAGATGAGAAGAGGTATAGAAAAGAATGACCAATTCTTTCCATATTCAACACTCTCCTCATACACCTGGCAAGACTGAGATTACCAAATAATTCCTCTTTGCTTAAAAGATTTTCATTAATATAAAACGAAGTCAGATCCACTCTGATTTTGGAGAAACTTCTTCTTCGCTTAAACTCTGATTTTGGAATAACATACACGATTGCAATGCTGGATTTTGTAACGAGTAAGGAATAAATGAGTGTATGTGTGTGTGTACACGTGCACTTATGTATGTGTGTGGTATGCGTGTGGTAAAGAGTTGACATATGTGGAACTAATTTTCATATACCCCTTAACATACGTCTTTAGTGATACGGATAGCATAAAACATCCACATATCTTTCATTTCATATTCGAAAGTTCGTAAAATTATACGGCAACGGAACATTATAAATAATATGATTAGCTGTATTGCCGAGGAATAAAGATTAAACTCTTCAATTTCTTAAAGGGATAAAGTAAATGTATATTGTTTATTGTTTTTTCTCTCATCAATAAAGTAAACCGTGCACTACAGTCGAATAAAATGAGATATATTGTTATTGTTATCATTATTACCGTAAAATATTAATATTGTTACTGATGCTCTAGTTGTTGTTATTATAAATATAAACAACGCAATAGTGATGTAGTTTTGAAATCTTGGCTTACATTTCACTACTTATTCAAAAAAAAAAAAAAAAAAAAAAAAATGGGACAGAGAAATGGGTACTTATCCAAAGGCTTAAATTGAAAGTCCTTGATAAGGACAAAGCCCATCTTACTTATTGTGAATACTCTGCCATCACATCAGTATCGTGAAATTGGGCACTGGGTTGTATTTATAATACAGAAAAGTCCAGTAGAAAACATTATATTTTTTTTTGACCTATTGAAGATGCAGCCAGAAGATCATTCGGTATACTTTACTGATTTTCTACGAAGGTATTCTTCCATGAAGTGTTTCATAAATAATATGCGAGTGCAAAATTACAATTCGGCTTTGTGCGCATTCTTCTGCCTATATTTTATGCATAGTGTAAGTCTAAATGGAGTTTGTGCCGCCCTTAGGAAAATCAGGGAGCATTTATCCACCTCCGACTTAAAGGAAAATGACGTAACAGTGTTATATACTATCTTCTCCATTCAAATTCAAGACCGTGTGAGTACATCTGGAAATATACAAAACCTGAATTTTCAATGAAGATTTGCCAAGTGCTAAAGAAGCGTAATTAAAAAAAGTTTTCCTACCGCTTTTAAGCGTGCAAATGTTAGGGTTTCAAATGAATGTTTTTAGGGTCAGATTTTTTTTCCAATAAATGCTATGTCTTTATTCACGAAATGTTATTTTGCATGTATGCTTCGTATAATAAAAGAGACTAAGTTGTAATAGGTTTTTTATTACCTATATATGTCAACGTAAGTGATTATTACCCATATATGTTAATGTAAGCGAAAGGCCTTAAAACAAATGGACTGAGAGAGAGAGACAGAGAGAGAGAGAGAGAGAGAGAGAGAGAGAGAGAGAGAGAGAGAGAGAGAGAGAGAGAGAAAGACACACACACACACTCACACATCCAAAATAATTATTTCCACACACACACACACGTGTCAATTCCCCGAAAATTATTCTCATCTTTACTACGAGACATTAAAATCTTTAGGCCTATCTTATGACCACCTAATTCATTATGATTGCTACAACCGGGGTCGGGTAGTCATTGCGTTTAATTTCAAACCTGAAATGGTGTTGATGGATACGCTGGAAGTAGAGAAAAATGGGGATTTGAGAATCTATTTAACGTTTGATAGGCAAGTCAACGAGAATAGAATTATTTTATTGTTTGGAGAAACCAGGGAGTGATAACCACCGATCAAACCCTAAATGTATATTGCAATGTCAGGGCGTAATCAATAAAAGTTTTCCTACCGCTTTAAAGCGTGCAAATGTTAGGGTCAGATTTTTTTTTTCCCACTAAATGCTATGTCTCTATTCACGAAATGTTATTTTGCATGTATGCTTCGTATAATAAAAGAAGCTAAGTTGTAATACGTTTTTTATTACCTATATATGTCAATGTAAGTGATTATTACCCATATATGTTAATGTAAGCGGAAGTCCTTAAAACAAATGGACTGAGAGAGAGAGAGAGAGAGAGAGAGAGAGAGAGAGAGAGAGAGAGAGAGAGAGAGAGAGAGTGATAACGGTGGGGGAGGCGTGGGAACTTGATTGCATCACGTTGGAACACAAAGAGTGTGTCTTAGGATTGAAAAAAACAAATGCACAGAGAGATGGGTACTTTTCCATAGGCTTAAATTGAAAGGAATGTGGTCAGGGGGGAGGAGGGCCTCGTCTGCATACAAATACGTGTCTTATAATAAGAGAAAAAAAAAAGAAAAATAAAAAAAAAAAACTGCGTGGTCGGTAGGAACAATGTTACTACCTAGGCGCATGGGTCATCCAGATAGAGAACTCCACGCCTGTCGGTAACCACACACAGAAAACGCTCCCTAGGGGGGAGGGGAGGGAGGGATAGGGAAAGAAGGGTGCATCATTCAGATAGAGAACTCCACGCCTGTCGGTGACCATACACACAGAAAACACCCCCTGGGGAGGGGGGAGGGGGGGGGGGGGGTTAATAACCTTGGGGGGGGGGGGGGGGGTTTGTTTGTAAACATAACTTTACGTTTAAATCCCCAAACTGAAATGAACGAACGGGACTGAGCAATCCTTACAATAGCCGCAAAAAGTGAGTAATCCTGACGATAGCCCCAAAAAGTGAGTAATCCTGACTGAGCAATCCTGACAATACCCCCCAAAAGTGAGCAATCCTGACAATAGCCCCAAAAAGTGAGCAACTGAGGCATATTTCCTACTACTGTTGTCAGGTGTATGAGGACAGAGGAGAATCTGTGAAGGATAGGCCAGACTATTCGGTGTCTGTGTGGGCAAAGGAAAAGAACCGTAACCAGAGAGAACGGTTTCTTTGTAGTACTGTCTGGCCAGTCAAAGGACCCAATAACTCTCTAGTGGTAGTATCAGCAACGTGAATTTTATTTACTCATCGTACCTTCATCATCGTCATCTCCTCCTACGCATATTGAGGCAAAGGGCCTCGGTTACATTTCGCCAGTCGTCTCTATCTTGAGCTCTTAAATTAATACTTCTCCATCATTGTATTTTCATGTAACATAATAATAGCACGTTTTGGGGATTCTTCATCATCTTCCTGACACTTTCCTTTGTAATATGACCTCAGAATCTGCAATGTGTGTTCTCTCAGTGACAATTTCGTCCAAGCCTTCTCCTTCAAAAAATATGATTGAGTCC
>NC_090732.1:66874545-66879545 GCF_036898095.1 Palaemon carinicauda
AATAAAGATTTAATTTTATAAAAGACATTGAATAGATGTTTGTATAAAATAGAGCACGGACATCTTATACATCAAAATAGGCATATATTTTTAAACAAATTGGGAATCGGTAGAAAACAAATAGGAGGTAATAACCCGAAGCTTGGATAAACAAACGTAATGAGATTGGATATATTCTGTTTATCTTATGCTTTGGGCTTGAGAAGACTCATGGGAAAAGGACCGAGTGAAAACAGAAGAATCTCAAGAGGAAGGATATAATACTGGATGAGTATAGAACTGAAAGAATGAAGTTAAGCATCCAAAAGTAAATACAAATATTAGTTCATCTTAAGAACCGAGTAATATTAGCCCTCTTGAATGAAGGCTGTTATGATGACGTATTCGAGGAAAAAAAAGATCAAATAACTTCCGAGAAAAAATTTACATATTTCAAGGGCATACATCTGAGTGTTGTAAGATTATACTCTATATCAAACGATATACAGTAGAAAGACTGCGTGTGTGAGAGAGAGACAGAGACAGACGGGGGAGGGGTTGCGGTATCTTAACGACATGCAAAAATATGATGATGCAACCTAGGATTAATCTACTACCGGTTTAGGAACATAATTTCAAGTATACAGTATAAAGTTCAGAACTGTGAAGTGGGAGATAAGTGGTACATCACTCATGTGCCTTAATTTCTATACATTGTATTACTAAGATATTTATAAAAACAATCTGTGAACGGATTTGATTAATCAAGAATTGACATTTCCCTTAAAAGGATAAGGAAAGTGTTACTAGATACTATTGGAACATTGTTTTGAGCTCCAAGCTACAGGTACAAAATTGACAAGGAAATTGAAACTACAGAACATTAGAATTGCTGAAGCAATTCTTAGAAAGAACACACACAATTTGACAATAATTTGCTCGTAGGCATATTCAAACAATAGAAAGATTAGATATAGCATATTATTGATTGTAGGCCTACAAAGGGACATAAAGTAGAATTTTTAACCAAGTAAGCAGCATTTTACTATCTATGTTGCCTTGGAAGGCCACTAACCCCTACTTTTCAGGCTGGGATGAAATATTACCTGAAACCAAGTTGACTTGCACCCTAGATTTTTCAACTTTTTCAAAAAGTCAGTCTTTTCACAATAATCGTCCTTTGACCTTGAGGTCAAAGTTAAGGTCATTCATATTGCACAGTTTATGTTGTATCATGACCCTCAACATTTCCACAAAATCTGGCTCAAATCGGCCAAGTAGTTTATGATTTAGCATCTTCGACCATGTGGCAGCCATTTTTGACATCATGATATCTCGGAAACTACCGTACAGAATTGGCACCGACTTGCTCCTACACTGCCATGGCAAAAATGTATGGCAACTCATGCAGTGGTTCTTGAGATCTCGAAGAGCAATCCTTTTTAAAGAAAATTGCTTTGTGCATAGGGGGCGCTGCTTGCACGATTTTCTTGATTTAAACTTCACTCATATTGGTTTTACTACTCCTCAATTTTAAAAGCAAACACTTTAAAATTGGCTGAGGTATTAGTGATCAAAAACCGGAGAAGAATAAGGAAAATAAGAACAAGAATATGAGTAATAACAATAAAACTTCACACAAGTGTGGAGTTCTAATGAATTGTTTAGCCGTCATGAATGAGTAAAAATATTGGCGCAGAAAACAAGACACAATCGTAGTTCCCAGGTGAAACTTATGGCATCTAAATGGGTTGGGCATTTGTTTTTATTTTAAATGTCCAAACATCTCATGTTTCTCGATATATAAGAAAATTTCAAAATGTGCTCACAATTGGCCTTATCAAAAAAAATTATAAAGATAAAAGGAGATGGAATACTTGACAATAAGTTTATCGTTCCTTGAATATTGAATATTGTTGCAAATCAGATAGAATTATTTTATCTGAAAGTCATATTATATATACAAAACTTATATGGTTCAGTCAGAATAAAGATTATTCCGTTTTCCAAAGTCTTTAAAACGCCACCTAAAGTTGCGTGAAAAGAAGCAGTGAAAGTGGCCGTGATGAATTCTTTCAGTGCCACAGAAGTCGTAGGCCTACAATTGAGAAAATGCGTTGATGAGGTTCAGTTGGAAAAGAGAAAGAGGTATCTTTGTGATCAGAGAAGACTAAAGGAAATAGCGTATTAATCATTGTATCTATAGTCTATTTTTTTTTTTAGCGGTGCATATTTGCACCGACTCACAGGGGTGCCCTTTTAACTCGGAAAGGTTCCTGATACCTGATTGGTCGGAAGTGTTTTTGTCCGAACACCTTCATTGTTCTCAAATAATTACCAAGTAATGTGAATCAAAACTTATTTACTAACCTATATTTCAACATCAGATATATGTTTTGTCAATAAACAATGTGAAAGAATAAATATATTATAAAGTATCGTCATGGTAAGTCTAAATTTGATAACACAATCCACCGAAGTCAACGACTGCAGCCTATTTTCGTAGGCACGCTTAGCAATTTTTTTATTTTTTTTCACATATTTTAACACAAAATGGGATAAATTACACTCAGCATAAGTTAAGCATGTTATTATAAACTTTCTTTGAATACCAGAATTTACCAAAAACATGGAATTTATAAAACCCGATATTTGTGAAAACTTATGGGGAGGTAAAAAAAAATACAAAAGAATAAAACATACAGGGTAACTATCGATGTTACTAATTAACAACTTCGGACAAAAATAGTTGTATTTTGGTAATATTTTTGTATAAAATAGAGCATCATTGTAAGATCCTTAATTTGTGACGAAACTTACAACACAAAAACTTTACTGTTAATGAGTATCTTGCATGTTCAATTAGCAATCCCATTGCGAATAAAATGAAAATATATTTTCTCCTAAAAAAAACATTTCAGACAAAACTAAAGTATATGGCCTATTTTCTTTAAGTTGTTAAATTACACGACATATTTATTATCCACTTCCCCTGAGAATTACTTCACCTCGGCATTTGTGGAAGACAAATTAGGAATTTCCATTAGTCTGAACCATTCAAATACATGAGAGCTTAGGAAACAGCAAACTTGCCAAGAAAGGGGTTTGATAACGGTCTGCTGCACCGCCAGCCTTAATTAATTCTAGGTTTCTTGTTTTTGAAACGCTATCACGAAATGTACCATTGCAATACCTTTTTTTTTTCTTATATAAAACTAGAATGAACTGTCAGCAGAGTCGTTTAATAACTCGTAATAAAAAGTACATTTTACGAAAGTAATAATTATTATACAGTTTCGTTGCCAAACAAATCATCCACCTATTGGATAAGAAATGAACAATCTTTGACTAATTAGTATAATGATAATCGAGGTGTTTTCTTTTTTCTTAAGTCAGACCCCGTAAAGAAAAGAGGGATGTATAATTTAACAGTAATTAGTTCATGGTTCTTTCTTCAAGCTGAAGTTAATGCCCTCATTTATGACTCTTTCTTGATAACTGAATATCTTGAGGCAAACGTAATGTTGTCGTAACGTCAAAATTCATTTGAATTTCTTGTGTTCGAATATAATGTTGTAATATAAATTCTCATCGAAGAGATAATGAATAAAAGTAGTTACCATGTTTGCGAAATAATTCAACATTTTATAAATTGAGTCAAAATTTTCCCACTAACTTACAATGGAGTGCAAAAATATCATATTTTTTTTTAGATATATCCACGTACTTATTTTATCATATAAACTGGGTCGTATATAAATCTGACTACTATAGAACGAACAAATATATAAATAATGAACATTTATGATGAACATTAGCAAAGAAAATATCTTATGAACATTGAGACTATTTTCATTTCATCATATCAGCAGGCAGGGTTATTTAATTAAGCTCCTCGAATGAGAAGGTTTACGGGTGTTTCGTTTTTCCATCCTTTATGCATAAATATAGAAATCTCAAATAGGTTTCTTTAAATATTTTACCATCACACTTCTATACTATGACCAATACATAACTGATGGAGATATTCATAAACAATGCACAGCCATTACGTTTTTCCATTCATGAAACATTAGAGAAATCTGTCATGAATCATCAGAAATCTCCTCGCTTAAAGTCATAACAAGAAAGTCAAACCAACTCTAATAATAATAATAATAATAATAATAATAATAATAATAATAATAATAATAATAATAATAATAATAATAATAATAATAAAAGAGGATACAACATTAGGACAATGATTATTAAAATGGACAACCTCATTCGCCAATTACTGGGTCTTCACAGAGAAAGTAGAATCTAGCTTCCCCGGGCTTTGATGGATGAGCTGGCGAGCGTGACGGGATGACTAAGCTCATTCATCACAAGTGGAAACCTGACATATAAATGTGATAAAAACATTCCTCCATTATAGCTGTAATTTTATTTCGGTGTTTTTTCCTTATTTGACAAAAAGAAATAAGAAGGTATTTCAGAGAAATTTATTAAAAAATGATACTGAGCTGTGAAAGAAAAATGGCCATAAATCTTATGAAAATAGAGAATTTGAAATTGCCTTCGTAGAAAGAGCTTCAAGGATTAGAAATGGAAATTAAAGTATATCAAATCTAGAAAGAGAACTTTGGAATAATAAGTAAATAAGCAATTATAAGTAAATGAAATAAATATACATATTTATTCAATGAAACGAAATTAAACAATAAGTATCAATTGTCATAGTAGTTGGTAAAAAAATTATCATAAGGGAAGAGCCTATTAAATTCAACCTTCACAGAGAGCCACTAATCACAATATGGAATTTTATAAGGCTGAATAGTAACAAACTTCCTCTCGAGATTTTGCTTTTCATCAGTCATAACGACCGACAGATGTTTGTAACCACATAGCAAGGGTTCATAGGTGACAGCACGTACAAAAAAAATGGATAAGAAAAGGGTGATAAATTTACACTATATTCACCTTCTAATCCACATGTGGACTTACCATAAAAAAAAAAAAAAAAAAAAAAAAAAAAA
>NC_090732.1:66882045-66889545 GCF_036898095.1 Palaemon carinicauda
TATAAAAATATAAGTTTTGCGACACTACTTGCCAATTCCTTACGGTAACATGACTAAGCAAAAAAATGCAAAACAAATAAAAAGGGGCACTCGCGGAAAAATGGCTAACATTCTAATATACGGCATTTCAGAAAAAAAAATTCAGCCACGTGCTAGGCAAACCATCAAGGCACATTTTCCGACAAATAAACATCTAAATGAATAATTACTCTGTGATAGTTCCTTAGTACGTAGTAATTTTGAAAGAAATGGGAAAAAACGAAAAAATGGCAATCACAGGAAAATCGAACACATACCTATATATACGCCATATCTGGCTAAAAAAAGAAGATAGGCATGGGTAGCCAGATCATCTAGAAACACTTTCCAACACTATAAAATTATAAGTTTTGCGACACTACTTGCCAATTCCTTACGGTAACATGACTAAGCAAAAAAATGCAAAACAAATAAAAAGGGGCACTCGTGGAAAAATGGCCACTCTAATATACGGCATTTCAGAAAAAAAAAAATTTCAGCCACGTACTAGGCAAACCATCAAGGCATATTTTCCGACAAATAAACATATAAATGAAATATTACTCTGTGATAGTTCCTTAGTACGTAGTAATTTTGAAAGAAATGGGAAAAAAACGAAAAAATGGCAATCACAGGAAAATCGAACACATACTTATATATACGCCATATCTGGCTAAAAAAAAAATAGGCATGGGTAGCCAGATCCTCTAGAAACACTTT
This sequence comes from Palaemon carinicauda, assembly GCF_036898095.1. NCBI lineage: Eukaryota > Metazoa > Arthropoda > Malacostraca > Decapoda > Palaemonidae > Palaemon > Palaemon carinicauda. Next base: position 66,882,784 of record NC_090732.1, read on the forward strand.
CCAACACTATGAAAATATAAGTTTTGCGACACTACTTGCCAATTCCTTACGGTAACATGACTAAGCAAAAAAACGCAAAACAAATAAACAGGGGCACTCGCGGAAAAATGCCCAACATTCTAATATACGGCATCTCAGATAAAAAAAAAAGACATGCACGTGTTAGCCCAACCATCAAGGCACACTTTCTAACACATAAACATGAAAAAAAAGCAATAATATACGGCAATTCCTTACTACGTAGTAAATTTTTACAAATATTGAAAAAAAACAGAAATTGGCAACCGCAGTTAAATACCCAATATACCAATAACTACGTCGTATCTGACAAAAACAAAATCATGCATGGGTAGCCAGATCATCTAGACACACTTTCCAACATTAAAAAAGCAAAAGTTTTACGACACTATTTCGCAATATCTTACGGAAAAATGACTTGGCAAAAAAATGAAAAATAAATTAAAAAGGGACACTCGCTGTAAAATGCCCGACATTCTAATATAAGACATCTCAGATAAAAAAAAAGACATGCACGTGTTAGCCCAACCATCAAGGCACACTTTCTAACACATAAACATGAAAAAAAAATGAATAATATATGGCAATTCCTTACTACGTAGTAATTTTTACAAATATTGAAAAAAAAACAGAAATTGGTAACCGCAGTTAAATTCCCAATATACCAATAACTACGTCGTATCTGACAAAAACAAAGTCATGCATGGGTAGCCAGATCATCTAGACACACTTTCCAACACTAAACAAGCAAAAGTTTTACGACACTATTTGGCAATATCTTACGGAAAAATGACTTGGCAAAAAAATGAAAAAAAGTGAAAAAGGGGCACTCGCGGTAAAATGGTCCTCGTGGTGATGAACGGCATTTTAACTAAAAAAAAAAACATGCACATGGTAGCCAAACAATCCACCAAGCCTTTCCACAACTGATAACCTATACAAGTTGCACCATTCTACGACAATTTCATAATACGTAATAACTTTGATAATTATGCAAACTACCTTAGAAGGGTAAACTCGGACGCGAACGACCCCGACGCGTCTCAGAAATCGGGGAAGGAGTACAGCTACAGCAATGCACATCTGGACACTACTAGAGCGTGTAGGGGAGACACCTCCTGCAGGTCGATCACCCACAAATTCAGTCACAGGGGTGAGTCACGTGAGAAAAACCTGTTTTTTTTTGACGCTCGGGGTCGCAAACGACCCATCGTACCTATCCAGGGTTAACAAAGATTAAATAATTCCATTGATTGATACGTATCCCCATTTCATTTTGCTCTACCAGTACTCTTATGTACTCAAATCTCCCACTTTCCTGTTTAACCTCTTTAAGGTTCTCTCTTAGCCCTCCAATGGTGTCTTTTATGAGCACTTTATTTCCCCCATAGTTAAAATCAGACCTATGGGAGAATAATATACAAACCAATTTATTTTCTTTTCATCCAATAAAATATGTTTGGGTCCACTTTACTTCTCTTTCTCCCAAGTTCTTTCACTACACTCACTACCATACAATGCCATGCTTTTGGAGTATCCTTCAACTAATAAACTATCTTCAATTTTCACAAACCACTGCAATCTACTTAAACCAATGGTTGCAAATGTAGCTCTCGGTCTCTCTCTCTGTTTGATCACCAACCACTTGCTCAATCCCAAACCAACGACCTCTGTAGTAAATTACTGAAACACATCAACCTCAGTTATGCTGGTATCACTCCAGATTCGGTGTTGTTGCGAAGAAATGTTCGTACGGTTGTCAGTGGGCAAAAACGTGTAAGTAGACCATCGCTTGTGGCAGTGGCTTCCCCTATCACTAATCTTTTCTTTTTACATGATGTAAGTATGGCCGTGCGATTTTTGGTAGACAGGGGTGCTTTCCGTTCTCTGCCTAGGCCACTTTCCAAGACACGATGTAGTCTGTCTAAACCTGGTAGCTGCTGACGGATCTGCGATACCCACCGACGTTCTAGAACCTCACATTATCATTTGGAAGCGTCAAATATCACAAGAAGTTTCTTTGTGCTGACGTCACATTGCCAGTCCTTGACGAGGATTTCCTCTCACGTTACCACCTCTTGGTTGATGTCAATCAACGCAGACTCTTACTCATCCACACCTCTTCAATCCACCCCTTTCGACCTCACCCTCCACATCATTGCACCCACTGATGTTTGTGCCCACCTCCTCACGTCATACCCATATATCTTCCATCCAGATCTTTGCCAAACGCCCATGGGTCCCGACAAACATGATATTTATCACCATATTAGAACGATGATGCTCCTAGTGTATGCTAGATTCAGACGTTTGACACTGGATCGTTTGACATCCGCCAAACAAACGTTTCCATAAAGGTAAGAAATCGGCCATCGACCAAAGACGTCCAGCCAATGGTCGTCACTTTTTCACATTGTCCTGAAGAAAGATGTCTCCCTGCGTCCGTGTGAGGATTAAAGCGTTTGACCATACAGAGAGAACCAGATCCCAACCCCCTTCCAAACATCGCTGAGGTGATCTCCTACTTCCATAAAGCGAAGGTTTTCTCCATGCTTGACCTACTGATGGGGCATTATCAGGTGGTCATCAAACCAGAAGATATCCCCAGGACCTCAATCACCACCCCTTTCGGTACACACACCGTCAATTAATCCTGTATTTGCCTTCATAATGCTGGAGGCACTTTTCAATGCCTCATGGATGGCATCTTAGGGGACCTTCCCTTCTGTGTATGTTATGTGGACGACATACTGGTGTTCTCTTCCTCCAAAGAGGAACACCTCCGTCACCTACTCATCGTGCATGACCACCTTCAACAGAATGGCCTTGTAGTCCGGTATGACAAGTGTACATTTGACACTGATGAAGTATCATTCAAAGAGCACCGCATCACTCATGAAGGAGTCCACCCAATCCCTGAGAAGGTAGTAGCTGTCCAAAACCTCCCCATGCCCTTGACCAGCTTGTCAAAACTTCACCGCACCCTTAACCATCAAAGCACTGCAATAATTCTTCTTATCATCGTTTTCTGCTAGCCACTACTGCCACTCTTGCCCCCCTCTATGCCTCTCTCAGGAGCCAGCCAGAAGACCTGAAATGGGGTCCCCCTCAAGAGGCAGCCTTCTGCAATGCAAACAATGCCGTATCAACCAATGCTGCGCTCACTTTCCCTGTAGCACGTGCACCTCTCCTGCTCTCCACGGATGCCAGCAACATTGCTATTGGTACAATAGGTCGTCAATGGCTTGCCTCGCTTATTGACTTTTTTCAATAGAAAACTCTCTGAGGCAGAATACGGCTACTCTACCTTCGACCGTGAATTGCTGGTGGTGCACTTGGTTGTCTCTCACTTTCGCCGATTGTTAGAAAGTATGCCCTTCATCATTCGCATGGACTACATCATTCGACAGTATGGTGCCTGGTCCGCCCGTCAAAACTGACATCTATGTTCTATAGCTGAATACAACTGCACCCTTCAAAACGTTCTTGAGAAAATGAATTTCATTGCCGATGCCCTATCAAGAAACATATTGGTCACCATTCACCTTGGATGGTATTACAACGCTTTGGCAGAAGCCCAACGAAAAGATCCAGAGCACCAAGCATGTAAGACATCCTGCACTTTCCTCCATTGGGAAGACGTCCCGCTCAACAACTCCAACGCCACCCTCCTCTGTGACTCCATTACTGGTAGACCTAGACCGTTGATACCTGCTCCCATGCACTGGCAGGTGATTGATTTCATTTATGGCCTTTCACATCCCTCATGCTGATCTACTGCACAGCCAGTGAAGGCAATGTTTATTTAGCACGACATTACTAAGGATGATAAAGATTTGGTCCGTACCTGTATTTCATGCCAAACTTCAAAAGTATATCAACACACGGATTCAGGAGCGGGACCTTTCCTCAACCTCAGCGGTATTTTGCCCACATTCACGTCGACATAGTAGGTCCCCTACCAACATCACAAGGACATTGTTACATGTTTACCATCATCGACCGCTTCACTTGTTGACCTAAAGCCATTCCCATGCAAACTGCAACGTCTGCCTCATGTACATCTGTCTTACTCTTAGGATGGATAACAAGATTTGGTATCACTGAACATGTTATTTCTGACAGGGGTACCCCTTTCACCTCTCAATTGTGGACCTCATTAGCGAATCTCCAACCCTGTTACCAACTGAATGGTAGAATGTTTTTATCACATCCTCAAAGTAGCTTTGATGTTACGCTGCAATGACTCCAGCTGGTTTACCCGGCTTCCCTTGGTCCTTCTGTGACTAAGGATCACTATTTAAGACGCCCTGGATGTGTCAGGAGCTGAAATGGTATAATGGTATACTCCATGCTGCCAAAGGACTTACAAGCCTCCACCTAAGCAACACATACCCACAGATCTGCATTCAGCAATGCACGTTTTCCTGCCCAATGACACGAGCAAGCCACCACTAACGCCCCTTTACACGGGCCTCATGACAAAGAAGACTTGGTCTCCATTGACTCTCTAAAGCCTGTTTATCTCTTGCCAGATGACCCAACTACACTACACCTCTCCAGAGTGGGGCGCCCTATTTCACATGTATGTTATTTTCAGGGGGGAACCAAGTACCACACGTGTTTCACACTTGCTCGTGCACTGTAACGGTTTTGAATTTTCATCTTATCACTCGCTCTTCCTTGTACCATTGATAGACCAACTTGTGTTATCATGCTAGCTCGTGCTTTTTTATGGTTGAATTTTTGTGAAGTTGTTGCTCGCAAGTCAAAGTACATAAACTTAATAATTGTTTAATAAAGTTTAGATGCACTGACCTCCCCTCTCAGTTATCACCTAACTGCTCGCTTACACAATCACCTTAGTATATAAGTATATAATTGTCCAAGACTACTCTACGGGAATGTTGCTGTACTTTTAAACTTATTTCTTATTTCCTCACACTTGAATACATTCTGATTAGTTAGAAGATTTATTTTGATGATTTATTTCAATAAAGAAAATTTAGAATAGTTGAATAATTATTAAGTGTTGCAGTATCATTAGAAACGGCAAATATAGACATATATAGAGAAGGTGGTAAGAAAAAACCATTAAGACATTTGTTTCTAATAAGTAAATAGTAAATAAAGTGATATTTAGTTAAGGAACGAGTTTTTTACGTGGCGTCACAGTAAGGTCATGTCACGTGAGGTGTTGATAGTGAAGGATGATTGTCAGAGAATTAGTCAGCTGATTAGATACATTGTTATTGGATTATAAATGTGGTTGACAAGCTTTCTTGTCTTTATTGGTTCATATATTTATTTTGTGCTGATAAGTCGACATATGAAATAGTCGGTGAATATAGTGTAGATTTATTAGTAGTAGCATGTTATGGTTAAACTTTGTTATATATATATATATATATATATATATATATATATATATATATATATATATATGTGTGTGTGTGTGTGTGTGTGTATATAAATATTATATGTATGTGTATACATATGTATATATATACATACATATATATATATATATATATATATATATATATATATATATATATATATATAAATATTTATATATATATATATATATATAATTATATATATATGTATATATATATATGTACTTATGTATATATATATATATATATATATATATATACATATATATATATATATATATATATATATTGATATATATATATATATATATATATATATATATATATAAATATATTTATATATATATATATATGTATATATATAAATATACATATATATACACATATATATATATATATATATATATATATATATATAATTATATATGGATATATATGTAAATATTTATTTGTATATATATATATATATATATATATATATATATATATATATATATATATATATATATATATATATATATATACATACACGGTGCCAACAATTATTGGATTTAAACAATGAAAAAGGAGATATCAACTAAAAGGTTTGGTGGCCTATTTGAAACGTCCCTGCCGGGCACTTGCCAAACTGGGGCTCGAACCCCGTTCAATGTCAATTGTTTCTTATAGTTTCTTCAACCTCCCCATCCTTGTGAGCTAAGGATGGGGGTTTAGAGAAGGCTAAGTTCTACCTGCTAACTCTACAGCAGTCATTTCTTGCACCTCTCTAGTCCTAGCTTGGGTGGAGAAGGGACTTGGGTGCTGGCCATATGTATATATGGTCTGTCTCTATGGCATTGTCCTGCCTGCTTGGGCATTGTTGTGGTCATCCTTTTAAAAGAGGAGTGATGAGAATTGTAGGAGAATTGCTATTCAATGCTCTACTGTAGTGATATAAGAAATAACTTCGCCAATAGACACAATGAATCACCTAAGCTGGTAATAAAAGTAACTGTACGAGAAGTAAAGGAATCATTGAAATGCATGGAAAGTGAAGATGTCTTTACAATTGATTTATTAACAAAAGGAGGAATTTTATTATAATAAGACTCACGTAACTTTACACAAAATATTTCTAAGACTCCACTATACCTAAAGCTTGGAAAAAAAAGTTTCATCATTATATTAATTCAAAAATAAAGGAAAATAAAATCTGAGAAATTACCACGCAATAAGTCTACTTTCAGTAATATATAAAATTTTCACAAAGATCATAATAGACCGAGTAGGTATTGAAAAAATTGTGACTGAGAATGGAGTTAGAAAGGGAGACCTCTCTCTAGTACATAATTCACAGTGTGGCAAG
>NC_090732.1:66892045-66894545 GCF_036898095.1 Palaemon carinicauda
GATGTTTGTTTGATTGGTCTTGACATTCGTGCCGCTTTTGACTGCGTTGATCCTGATAAGTTAAAGAGGTCTAACTTTTGGTATTCGTTAGGATGCTGTTTTTGACTCTTGACAATCAAGTTTTTAAAGTTTGTATGAAAAATATGCGGTTTGTCCGTGAGGACAAAATTGTTGCTTATACATCTGCTGCTACTCTCTCTGTACCCATCCTATCCCCTGAATGTATACTTACGGTAGCCTAATCCCTTAATGATTCTAACAAAATGCCTGCCTATAATTTTCAGTAGTTGCCTTTATAATAACTTTCAAAATCAGGCAATAATCAAAAAGTTCCCTCTTCTTCAGAACTAAGAAAAGAAACAACATAAAGAAAATGGGTTATTCGGTTGAAATTAAAAGCAAAAGGAACAAAACTTAATCATTGTCTTTAGTAAGATGGATATTAAGGATGAAAATATCTAAAAGAAAAAAAAAAGTAAAAAAAAAAAAATAAGATAGAATTTACATAAATTACGTCGAAAAGGTCATATTATGCTGTTTTCTGCTGGCTCACTGCATTCGCCAGAAGGTTATATTTTGAATGGCACGTATTTATGTTTGTGTTTGTTTGTTTGTTTGTGATTCGCATAACTCCAAAACTATTAGACCTGATTTCATGAAATTTCGTGGGATCCAAGGATGTTTTTATTAGATTTTAGGAGTGCTTTGCTCTAAGGTCAAGTTCAAAGTAAAAAATATGGCAAAAACATCTTTTTGTAATATCATGGCAAATCTTTATCTGATTTGCGTGAAACTAGTCCCCAAAAATGGGCACAATTCACTTGCCTATCTTGTGGTTTGGGGGGGATTGGGTCATGAGTCAAGGTTAAGGTAAAAAAAAAAAAAAAAAAGAGTCTATCGACCATATTGTGGTAAATTTTTATCCAAGTGTATCAAACTAGTGCCAAAATGTGCATAATTCTATTGCCTATCTTGTTATATACAGCATAATGAGGGTCAAGGTCACAAAAAGGTAAAAAACCGTCTTTTTGATATTTTGTGGTAAACTTTTATCCGATTGCATGAAAACTTGGTGGGATGATTGGTCATGGTCCAAGGATCGTTTTATAATATTTTGGGAGTGACTGGGTCTAAGGTCAAGGTCGAGATAACGAAGCTGATAAAACATCTTTTTACTTTATTGTGGTGAATATTTATCTGATTTGCATGAACCTGTTGCCATAATGTGCAAAATTCAATTGCATATCCTGTGATAGAGGTCAAGGTCAAGGCAAAAATTTATTTTTTCAGTATCATGGTATATTTCTTTTTTTTTTAATTTTCATGAAACATGTGCCAAAATGTTCATAATGCAATTGCACATCTCATGATAAAGAATAGGATCATGATTAAGGTCACAAGAAGGTCGAAAACCTATTTTTTTTTCTATATCATAGCCAATTTCATCCAATTTGCATGGCACTAGTGCCAAAATGTGCATAATTTCACTGCATATATTGTGATAAAAAACATGATACCGTGATGTCATTACCCTTGTTAGAGGTTAGGATTCAATGGTCAGTAGGATCAATGAACTTGCAAAAAGGGCAAGTTTCATCATTACACAGCCATTGTTATCCGATTTGTTTTTGGATAACCGTGGTAGCAAACGTGGAGTTGGTCAAGATATACACTCTACCAAGTACTCGTTCTAGTCTCAAAATAAGGTTATAGAAAATCTGTAAGCCGTAAGTCATTAGAATTCATTAAAAAGTTTCCCGCCTGCCTTTTATGTTGTATTTGATACAAATTCTTTATTGAAATAGATAAAGAATGTAATTTATTTGTTCCTTTTTTTCTCCTCTACCTTTCTTATCGTTTTCTCACACTTTCCTTTTCTATCAACTTGCATATATTGATTTTCATTGTCTAATATTGCTTGTCAGTTCTTGCTTGCTAGGAATAGTGCATATATTTTCATGTCTCTTACAGTTATATGATGAGACTTGATGTAAGTAATAACTAACGCCACTAGATAGACATATAGATAGATAGATAGATAGATAGATAGATAGATGATTAGATATATATAGACAGATAGTAGAAAGATAGATAGACAGATAGATAGATGGATAGATAGAAAGCATGAGCACCCTGTGAAAATTACACTTAAAAACAAAACAATAATATTTAGTGATATGCCCACGGAAAAAAATGACACATTCACCATGAAATTAAATTGACAAGCAGCCAAATAAGATAAAACCTGTTCCTTTGTCCTGTCAGTGCTTGAAATAAGGCTAATGAGACCCTCTGCACAAAAACTTCATACTGTGAAGGGAGTTAGGAAGTCATAAATGAAAGACATGCTCCAGAAAAACTAACTTTATTTAGCTTCAACTCAGGTATTTATTTACCCCAAAGGGTTCACATAAGGGTGACAATTGCATATGTACATTTAACTGCTTTTGTCAATAAGAATGACATTAGTATAGAAATTGGTAATATAATAACGATGATG
>NC_090732.1:66902045-66934158 GCF_036898095.1 Palaemon carinicauda
GAGAGAGAGAGAGAGAGAGAGAGAGAGAGAGAGAGAGAGAGAGAGAGAGAGAGAGAGAGAGAGCTATATTTGCAACCATTGGTTTAAGTAGATTGCAGTGGTTTGTGAAAATTGAAGATAGTTTATTAGTTGAAGGATGCTCCAAAAGCATGGCATTGTAAAGTAGTGAGTGTAGTGAAAGAACTTGGGAGAAAGAGAAGTAAAGTGGACCCAAACATATTTTATTGGATGGAAAGAAAATAAATTGGTTGGAATATTATTCTCCCATAGGTCTGATTTTAACTATGGGGGAAATAAAGTGCTCATAAAAGACACCATTGGAGGGCTAAGAGAGAACCTTAAAGAGGTTAAACAGGAAAGTAGGAGATTTGAGTACATAAGAGTAATGGTAGAGCAAAATGAAATGGGGATACGTTTCAATCAATGGAATTATTTAATCTTTGTTAAGGAACTAGAAGCTAGACAATATATTGGTGACAGAATGTTAAGTTAGAAGCAATTAACAGAGTTTAGGTCCGTGGTTGGACGGCTTGATTATATATCTATGCAAACAATTCCAGAATTATCATGTAGCATTAGTAAATTAAGTAAAGCATTTCAGCAAGGTACAACACAGGATTTGAGAAAATTTATTGATATAATAAGGGGAGTAAAAAGTATAATGGAAGATCTGGTATAAGATGAACTACAAAAAGTATTTGCATATGCTTCTTTTGGAAATGTTGAGGATGGGCATACGCAATTGGGTTATATATCTTTGACAGATGGCAGGAGGGTGTGTCATATATGTTGGAAGTCTAGCAGATGAAGAAGGGTAGCAAACCAACTAGTGAAGCAGAGACATTAAACGTGGGAGAGATATTAGAAGATTCAACATATTCCAATAGGTTATGAGAGGAATTAGTGGAAGAGAGAAAATTAAAGGCAATAATGAAAACAGACTGTAAAGCACTAGTGACAACCATTATATCAACTAAAGGAATTAATGGTAAAAGACTAAAGATAGAGATTGCAGCTGTAAGGGAAATGATAGAATCTGGAGAAATAAAAGATGTGTAATGGATAGCAGGAAAGAAACAAATAGGTAATGTACTTACTAAGGCTGGAATATCTGAGGAAAACATCAGGGCATATGTGGAGACTAGGGATATGAAGAAGAGTGACGGGGTAGGGTTGTAGCGAAGAAACTACTGCTGGAAGGAGATGAGAGGGGATGAGAAGGAGATAAGTGTGATTGGTAGAGGATTTATCTTCATGATATATATATATATATATATATATATATATATATATATATATATATATATATATATATATATACAGAGAGAGAGAGAGAGAGAGAGAGAGAGAGAGAGAGAGAGAGAGAGAGAGAGAGAGAGAGAGAGAGAGAGAGAGAGAAACCCTTTAAAGAGATTTGTTGCTAATAGGTGATTAGGAAATGTAGTGATAATTAGTGAGGAAACGAGTTGTTTACGTGACGTCCCAGTGACGTCATGTCACGTGGGGTGTTGGCAGTGAAGGATGATTGTCGGAGGGTTAGTCAACTTATTGGATTTATTGTTATTGGATTACAAAGGTGGTTGATGCACTCTCTTCTCTCTATTGGTTCGTAATTTTTTTTTTTTTTTTTATGGTAAGTCCACATGTGGATTAGAAGGTGAATATAGTGTAAATTTATCACCCTTTTCTTATCCATTTTTTTTGTACGTGCTGTCACCTATGAACCCTTGCTATGTGGTTACAAACATCTGTCGGTCGTTATGACTGATGAAAAGCAAAATCTCGAGAGGAAGTTTGTTACTATTCAGCCTTATAAAATTCCATATTGTGATTAGTGGCTCTCTGTGAAGGTTGAATTTAATAGGCTCTTCCCTTATGATCATTTTTTTACCAACTACTATGACAATTGATACTTATTGTATAATTTCGTTTCATTGAATAAATATGTATATTTATTTCATTTACTTATAATTGCTTATTTACTTATTATTCCAAAGTTCTCTTTCTAGATTTGATATACTTTAATTTCCATTTCTAATCCTTGAAGCTCTTTCTACGAAGGCAATTTCAAATTCTCTATTTTCATAAGATTTATGGCCATTTTTCTTTCACAGCTCAGTATCATTTTTTAATAAATTTCTCTGAAATACCTTCTTATTTCTTTTTGTCAAATAAGGAAAAAACACCGAAATAAAATTACAGCTATAATGGAGGAATGTTTTTATCACATTTATATGTCAGGTTTCCACTTGTGATGAATGAGCTTAGTCATCCCGTCACGCTCGCCAGCTCATCCATCAAAGCCCGGGGAAGCTAGATTCTACTTTCTCTGTGAAGACCCAGTAATTGGCGAATGAGGTTGTCCATTTTAATAATCATTGTCCTAATGTTGTATCCTCTTTTATTATTATTATTATTATTATTATTATTATTATTATTATTATTATTATTATTATTATTATTATTATTATTAGAGTTGGTTTGACTTTCTTGTTATGACTTTAAGCGAGGAGATTTCTGATGATTCATGACAGATTTCTCTAATGTTTCATGAATGGAAAAACGTAATGGCTGTGCATTGTTTATGAATATCTCCATCAGTTATGTATTGGTCATAGTATAGAAGTGTGATGGTAAAATATTTAAAGAAACCTATTTGAGATTTCTATATTTATGCATAAAGGATGGAAAAACGAAACACCCGTAAACCTTCTCATTCGAGGAGCTTAATTAAATAACCCTGCCTGCTGATATGATGAAATGAAAATAGTCTCAATGTTCATAAGATATTTTCTTTGCTAATGTTCATCATAAATGTTCATTATTTATATATTTGTTCGTTCTATAGTAGTCAGATTTATATACGACCCAGTTTATATGATAAAATAAGTACGTGGATATATCTAAAAAAAAATATGATATTTTTGCACTCCATTGTAAGTTAGTGGGAAAATTTTGACTCAATTTATAAAATGTTGAATTATTTCGCAAACATGGTAACTACTTTTATTCATTATCTCTTCGATGAGAATTTATATTACAACATTATATTCGAACACAAGAAATTCAAATGAATTTTGACGTTACGACAACATTACGTTTGCCTCAAGATATTCAGTTATCAAGAAAGAGTCATAAATGAGGGCATTAACTTCAGCTTGAAGAAAGAACCATGAACTAATTACTGTTAAATTATACATCCCTCTTTTCTTTACGGGGTCTGACTTAAGAAAAAAGAAAACACCTCGATTATCATTATACTAATTAGTCAAAGATTGTTCATTTCTTATCCAATAGGTGGATGATTTGTTTGGCAACGAAACTGTATAATAATTATTACTTTCGTAAAATGTACTTTTTATTACGAGTTATTAAACGACTCTGCTGACAGTTCATTCTAGTTTTATATAAGAAAAAAAAAAGGTATTGCAATGGTACATTTCGTGATAGCGTTTCAAAAACAAGAAACCTAGAATTAATTAAGGCTGGCGGTGCAGCAGACCGTTATCAAACCCCTTTCTTGGCAAGTTTGCTGTTTCCTAAGCTCTCATGTATTTGAATGGTTCAGACTAATGGAAATTCCTAATTTGTCTTCCACAAATGCCGAGGTGAAGTAATTCTCAGGGGAAGTGGATAATAAATATGTCGTGTAATTTAACAACTTAAAGAAAATAGGCCATATACTTTAGTTTTGTCTGAAATGTTTTTTTTAGGAGAAAATATATTTTCATTTTATTCGCAATGGGATTGCTAATTGAACATGCAAGATACTCATTAACAGTAAAGTTTTTGTGTTGTAAGTTTCGTCACAAATTAAGGATCTTACAATGATGCTCTATTTTATACAAAAATATTACCAAAATACAACTATTTTTGTCCGAAGTTGTTAATTAGTAACATCGATAGTTACCCTGTATGTTTTATTCTTTTGTATTTTTTTTTACCTCCCCATAAGTTTTCACAAATATCGGGTTTTATAAATTCCATGTTTTTGGTAAATTCTGGTATTCAAAGAAAGTTTATAATAACATGCTTAACTTATGCTGAGTGTAATTTATCCCATTTTGTGTTAAAATATGTGAAAAAAAATAAAAAAATTGCTAAGCGTGCCTACGAAAATAGGCTGCAGTCGTTGACTTCGGTGGATTGTGTTATCAAATTTAGACTTACCATGACGATACTTTATAATATATTTATTCTTTCACATTGTTTATTGACAAAACATATATCTGATGTTGAAATATAGGTTAGTAAATAAGTTTTGATTCACATTACTTGGTAATTATTTGAGAACAATGAAGGTGTTCGGACAAAAACACTTCCGACCAATCAGGTATCAGGAACCTTTCCGAGTTAAAAGGGCACCCCTGTGAGTCGGTGCAAATATGCACCGCTAAAAAAAAAAATAGACTATAGAGTCCTTTCAATGACGTCACTAGGAATCGCCGGCGGCCATGCTGGAGGGCATACAAAGCGAAAACATGGCAGCTGCTACAGCGAATATGGACAATGAGAGCGACTTTGTCAAACAATTGTCGGGTGATGATAAGCGTTTTTACAAGCAGAAACTCGATCTAATTGATGGCCTAGATCCATACCAGATGCAGAATTCATTCAGTCAAAATATTGAGGATTTTCCCAGTATTTCATACATTGATATGGTGAACTACTTGGTACTGTCGGCCAACCCAGAACATGAGTGGGCATACATTTCCATTGAATAATCTGCTTCCAGAATTTGTTGTTTTTCCCTTTAATGCTTTTAAGTCCAAAATTAGATAAACATTGGGCCGATGAAGAGAGTGTTTATAATTATAATGCTAATATTGATCATTTAGCCTAACCTTGTGTATTATAATTTTTTATTGTCAAAATGTATGTAAAAGTTTTGCATTATTATGTCAAATCTTTATCAGTTCATGCCAAAACATTGTGTTTGTGTTTGGTTACAAATGCTATAATTTCTTATATACATATAAACACATGATGGACAAACTCTATTGTAATGCTCTTGGATGATCGTTTTGCCTCCTTGCAATTAAATGCGCAAGTTTAATTATTTTTTCAATGTTTCATGTATAAGCTGAAGACCCCTTCGGGTTAAACCAGCTTTCAGATATTAATATTATTTATAATCAATGTTTATTCATCACATAGGCCTGTATGTCTGCACAATTTAATACACAAATTAAAATAATATAAATATACACTTAATTATATATAGGCATGAGCACCTTGACGAAATAGAGACCTAGGTAAGTAGCCTTTGGTAATATAGCCAATATGGGCGCTTTTAATTTTTGTTTTGAAAATCTGAGATGCCCCTTTTGATGTTTAAAAATTGAGATGCCCCCTCCCCCCACACACACTACACACTGAACTGACGATGATACTTGTCAAGTCACCTATGCGATCGGATATAGCATGTTTACACAGGAATAATGATACTTTTAGGGCCTGGCCGAGACTGACCTGATATGAAATGATCAGAACAGATACGTGCGTAGGGTAATAGAGGATTCACGTAGATCAGCCCGTGATATTCTGGTCAACCACAAGTCACGTCTGCGCTTGGATAATTCTTCTGTATCTTTGTCCTGATTCTGAATAACTGCCGGTATGCGGTAGAAACTCTTGTCATCTCTTCGTCCTCGATTCCCACAGCCAGCAATAGCGCAAAATCTGGGCATTGTGTGAATGTGAATGTGATGAAATGGCTAAATATTCAACAGTTCAACCATAGCTATTCACTGAACGCGTCTTTGTTTGCCCTCCAAGATGGCGGACCGGAAGTTTGATGACGTGTATTGAAAGGACTCTATAGATACAATGATTAATACGCTATTTCCTTTAGTCTTCTCTGATCACAAAGATACCTCTTTCTCTTTTCCAACTGAACCTCATCAACGCATTTTCTCAATTGTAGGCCTACGACTTCTGTGGCACTGAAAGAATTCATCACGGCCACTTTCACTGCTTCTTTTCACGCAACTTTAGGTAGGATAAAGTCCATATCCCTGATATTTTTTTTATGAAAAGAGTGATATATATATATATATATATATATATATATATATATATATATATATATATACTGTATATATATATATATATATATATATATATAAATTTATATATATATATATATATATATATATATATATATATATATATATATATATATATATATATATATATATATATATATATATATAAATTTATAAATATATATATATATATATATATATATATATATATATAAATATATATTTATATATATATATATATATATATATATATATATATATATATATATATATATAAATATATATTTATATATATATATATATATATATATATTTATAAATTTATATATATATATATATATATACATATATATATATATATATATATATATATATATATATATATATATATATATATGTATATATACATTCTTATATAAATGCTTACTCTCTGGAATTCATTATAAAAGGCAGAGATACTGAGTTTAACTTGAATATCTTGATCCTTGAGTTTTGACACCTCTAAATATAGCCAATTTATTTTTTAGAAGAAAGGAAGAATATAATTATTTGTAAATTGCTTATACTCCGCTAATGTGTTATTGTAAATAAAAAAAAAAAAAAATTGCCCCCCCCCCCCCCAAAAAAAATCTACTTAATTTCCAACAATATTTTATAATAGCTTTATATTCTTACATTCTTTGGAATAATGCAACTCATTTTGGCTCTTTTTGATTGCTGATTCATCCTTGAATAATTTCATCGTGGATTAATCCATTATACTTTCTTTTATCAACCATAAACCTTCTCGTATAATTTCCATGAGCTAAATACTTAGATTTTTGGAATCTTTGTAAGCGGGAAAAGCTTATGATCCTGATGGTATTTTTCGATGCCTTTCGAAAGGGATTTAAGGAGGTGTATGTCCCAGTCTTTTTGGTATTCTACTTGGCACTCCTATTTATTCCCTGTCTTGAAGACAATCCGTTTTGTATACTTTTTTTTCACTTGCTTTACATTACTATAATTTCTACTGAAACAAAATTCTAACACTTAATTTGGTACATACCTTTAAATCATACCCGACTAACTGTTGATCTATAGCCTCCTGGCCAGTGTAGTGGTAACATGTTTTCCCATCATTCGCATGGCAGCAGATCGATCCCAGCCCGGGATTATGAGTTTAAGCTGTTTACTAGGGAGGCACTGCTGTGGTTGGGCACATTGTGGTTTGGGCTGGCCCGGGTGACGTTCAGGTGAGTATCAAATCTGATGACACTGGAACTGAAATCAGATACCTTTACCTTATCGTTATCATTTTACTATATTAATATCAGCACATCCTCTCTGGCCCTAGGCCTCAATATCGCTTAATTCCACACTCAAAAACAGTGCCATAGATCTTCCTTCCCTTATATAATTTCCACATATTTCTACTGGTGCTTTTTCTACCCCTTAGCTCTTTATTTTTTTCCCAAGGAATCTGTCTAATCAGATTCGGTTGAGTCTACTCTAGATGAATCATGTTTTTTTTTTTTTTCTTTGAGACTCCTCGTTCAACGGTTGGTATATTAAAATGGAAAATACAAAACTTGGCTCGTTATAGTGCTTCTATGACGGTCTTGTTTTTAACCAACATGTCTAGCGGTACTCTTCATTCATCAAAATTTTATGAGTATTTGGAAAAGTTATTTTGTATAGCCTTTTAGGATTAGGCATACGTAATTGCATGTCTCAGAAGAATCCCTCGTGGATATGGTTAAGCCACCCCCAAGAAGCTGGATGTATTTATAGGTTTTAGTACTATCTCTCTTATCTTCGGATTTATTTTGGTGTTATATGTTTTGAAATGGAATATCAAATAGGATTATTTGTTATTACAAGTGATAGAATGATCCATGTTTAATACCTATTATATGAAAATGTGCTTGCTTCCATTCTACTTTCACATTTGGTCATTGCTCTAAGGAACTTCTTAATCAAGTTTTTCTGTAGACTTCAACTTCAGGCTTTAGAAACTCTCAGATACTGTAGAAAAGTGAAAAATACTGTTTTGAATACTTTCATAGCAATCACATTCAATATTTGGAACTTTCAATTTTCTTCATTATTTGCATCCATCGAAGAGACTATTGTGTCCTTGTAAAGAAGTAATAACCCATTAACAAACTGTTTTACTGGGCTGTGTTAGTTTAGTTTTCCATATCGTTCTCTGGACAACAAAAACAATTAATTCACAAAGCTTTGTGATGCCAATAAGAAAAGCATGTATTAAATTGTTAGTCTTTTCTCCAAGCTTCCCTGTCCTTTCCACTTGAAAAAAATGAGAATCAACACAGGAATCGATTCAGAAATGGATGCTTCATATCCATACCTCATCGATAAAGGCTTACCTAAATAACCTAAGTACTCTGAATAGATAAGGATTTTACTAGGGAAGAGTTTACAAACAAAAGTTTTTTTTTACACAATTAAGAGCTTTATACATAAAATAAAACCCATAAATCACTTTGGTCTTTTGTTTGCCAAGTTATTCATTTTAATTAGCGAATACTTTAACCAAGTTGTTTGAATTCAAAATAACCAGGGTGTAGGAGACAGACATAAGAAGAAAACGATGGCAGTTGGTTTCTCTTTATTTCCAGAATACATAAATATCTATTCTGTTCTAAAACACCTCATTCATATTGATCACGGTTTACAAGGATCAGGGAATGAAAAAATAGGAACATAGTCCTAAAAATATAACTTGTTATTTTACATCTAGCTTTCACTAAATTTCGACTAACCAAAGAACCCTACCTACGGACCAACAAACAAAACAACTCTTATCTTCTTTGCAAATAATCATGATGATAATAAACAGTCAATAAGGTTAATGAAATTTATAAATTAAAACGACACCAATAACGAAGATAGAGGAGGATATTTTTTTTTTTTTTTGCTCGGTTTGTTTGTCTGCCTGTCAATTTATAGGGTAACTTTACGAGAACGGGGTCTCCTAACGGGCAGCAAATTAGATTTTGGTAGAGATAAGAAACTGGAGGGGAGGTTTTAGAGGTAGGGGGGAAGGGGAGATGCCTGTATGTTGCTCAGTCTTGGCGGAGATATTATTATTATTATTATTATTATTGTTATTATTATTATTATTATTATTATTGGTTAATTGTCATAAGAAGCGCTGCAGCAAGAGTATTCGTATTTAGGCAAGTCATTATAACGATAAATGTTAACTTTTTATCAAACATTAGTCTTTCTTCTACGGAAAATACTGACATGGTCTATTTTGATCTTCTGAGATGACTGGGAATGAAAGCCATGTATCTCGAAAAGGTCAACGATGTCTCACGTTAGAATAGAAAGGTTCCTTTTATTAGTCTCTCTGACCATCATTCTTAGAATAAATGAGACGTGGTAGACGGTGGAGGAGTCATAAACATTAATTGAAAGAAGCGGAAAAGAAGTCAAAAGGAAAGAAGATAATATACTTTTTAGTTGGGGAGTCGATTTTCCTCCTTTCAGAGGTGAATGACTTACGTGTTTGAAATCTACAAAAATAAAGATGTCCTTTAAGATCTGCTTTCATCGAGATAAGATTGAATATATAAACCACAAATATATGAATTTTAGGAAATACAAGACCTATCTTAAGACAAATGGTACTCATTTCTTCTCTTTTTTTTGTTTTTTTTTTTGTTCGGTATTCATTTTCCCTCGCTCTTTGATCACTATTCTTCATACATTTTTGTGATCATGTTATTGCTTGCTTCTTTGTCCTAGTAGTTTCTTCAATATATATATATATATATATATATATATATATATATATATATATATATATATATTCATATATATATATATATATATATATATATATATATATATATATATATACACACACACACACACATATATATATATATATATATATATATATATATATATATGTATGTATATGTATATGTATATATGTGCAGTATATATTTATATATATACAAATAAATAATTGGTATAGTATATATATATATATATATATATATATATATATATATATATATATACATATATATATATATATATATGTATATATACGTATGTATGTATATATATATATATATATATATATATATATATATATATATATATATATATATATATATATATATATATGTTAGTGTACGAATGTTGTATGTACAAATTGTGGTTCCATCTCCATGTCTCTTCAATGTGATATAGAAATATTAGACTTGTAGGTTTCTTCTTAGAATAAGTCCAAAGTTTTAGGTTAACTTTAAACAATTTATTGATATCTCCATAACTGGAGTATGGGATAGTTTGGTCAGATGACCATTCAGTATGAAAAGATGAATAGAACTGATTTATAAGAGGCTCGTGTCGATAGCGTAACACTAGCTATCTCAGCGTTTTATATAATATATAAAAAAAAAAATGATCACGTAGCCTTATGGCCAGAAGTCAGATGATTCCGGTAGGGCTCAATAGGTCAACTGCTTTCCACAGGAGGCATTGTGACTTGTTTACAAGACACACATAAATGTTTATTCATGCAATGCCTTCCAGGCTACGGCAAGCATTGCATAGCATGGTCTAGTTTCACATCCTGTTATGGCGCTATTGTTACACTCCTAATTCGCCAATGACCCCTTGGGTCATGGGTTTATTTACAGATATGGAATTTATCTGTATATAAAAATATAATACATTACATTAGCTTGGATACCTACCATTCAAGCATTGAACATTAAAAGTTACGTAAAATATGTTTCCTAGGAGTGTGACTGGATATATATATAGTCATAGCCATAAACAAGTGATTAAGGAAGAATATGCAAAAGAGTATCTGTAAAAAAAATACATACCTAACAGACATAGTCATAAATAAAGAAAAATGCATGGAAAATACAGATCCATGTATGCTATATATGGCATAATGCTGGTAAATGATTATGGGGTACCACAAAAAAAATTGAACATTTATACATGAATTGGTAACTTGTTAAAGAATAGTTGTTACCCTATGGAAATATATAATTTAAACATGATCATGGGTAACTGTTTAAGAATAATTGTTACTTTTGTTAAAGATATAGATATATTATAATTGATATTATTGTCCCTTAGTAACTGATTAAGAATATTTGTTATCTTGGCAAAGATATGGATACATTAAAATTGATATGATTGTGCACAAGATATAGATTCCTGGTACGTACACGCACCATGGTTTCATATATATATATATATATATATATATATATATATATATATATATATATATATATATATATATATATATATATATATAGGGCTTAGATATTTTATTAGGTGCCCAAAAAATACTTTTTTAATATATAGGGCTACAATATTTTATTATGTGCCCAAAAGATACTTTTTAACTGTTTATATATATAATACAAATGCAATGTCCTAGAGTATCTTCAACTACATATTACCAGCGTGCTGACCGCTTTTCACACACTTCTCAATTCCAGACAATTTTCCCCCCGAGTTAAGGGAAATGGCCAATTTCAAACGGCTTGAAATGTAAATGCTTCAACGCAAAAGGAGTGTTGTCTGGACGTGGCAAAATGTTCCTCTGGAGATCCACATGTTTTTACCTCAATCTACGCCAAGCAAGGATGTTAACGGCGATAAGTATCACCACCGTAACACTGATTGATGCCAGCGACACGTAGAAACGAAGATTCCCCCATCCATAAGTCAGTGACGGATGGTCCATCTCGGTTAGTTGTGTCAACCGATTAGCCACCTGTGCGTTGTATGGGAGAGGTAAGGATGGGATTGTAGTGGTCCACGTGAAATTCGCGAAGTAGGCCCGTTCCCTGATGATAGTGTTAACTCCTTGGACCGTGTAGCTCCTGGACGTCCCAATGCAACCGTCAGCTGCAACGAAGACCTGGGAGTGGGTCGTGGATCCATCCGGGCATGATACATTGAAGCCGGCCTTGTCGTATCGCATCCAAGAGCCGTTGTTCAATCTGCAATTGAACTTAATATCATCAAAAGGATAAAGTTTTTTCAGACAATCTTCGTGTGTCTGGAAAAGAAAACTGTTTAGCACTATACCTAACTCGCATGAATCTATTGATATATGATGGAATTCAAAGGAGTCAGCTGTACATACTTTATTATTCATGGCTTCTGAACAGTGAGTTAATTTATCTAAGTCTCTAATGACCTTATATGTTTCCCTATCAGGGGAAATCAATACGTGTCCTGTCAAATCGGATATTACTGGACTTGAGTTATTCGTCATGAAAGTTGGGAAGGGTGCTAGTTTGTATGCTTGCCCGGCATCAGAAGAATCAAAGGGAATTGTAATCATGATCCTGTAATATCCAATGCTTGCTGATATTAAACTATAATAAAATTCTATCTTACGGTCGTTTAACAAAGGAACATAACCCATTTTCTCCCGTCTGTTCTCCAAAGTTAACGTTAGGTCTTTAATTGGCAAACGATGTGGTGATAAAACACCCTTAGTTTCTAACGTAATAGTTTCCACATAGTCTTTTGATTTCTCAATAAAATGTGAAATCTTAGTACGGATATGATCTATTTTTGAATTATAATACGTTAACGTTGCCAGCAAGTTTTGTACTTCCATAATCTGACCGATATTACTAGAATGTTCGTTCACCAAGCTCTATTTGATTAATTGATGTTAATTGATTTCGCAGTTCTGATAAAACTAGTTCGTTTTCATGTTCTAAAAACTCAATTCTCTTATTTTCATCACTAATTTAAAACTTTTTGAAATTCCTAAGCCTAAACTTGCAACAGATCCAAAGATGGTTAGTGCAGCAAAAATAAACGGGTTACGTCTTTCAAGGTTATTGTGTCGCACAGTCCACATCAGTAGATCGTGAGCCAGAGCTTCTGCCTCGTCGGTTTTATTTTGCAAGTTGTATGATAACATTTCCGCAACGCTTAATGTTGGTGCAAGCGAACTCTCTGTATTAAAAGGAAAATGACGTTGGTGCATTTAATTTAACGAAATAGCGAACCTTGACAGGTAGCTCTTTAGGTTAATGACGTCATCCTCTGGGAGGAAAATCGCTTGCATATCTACTTCTATAACTATATTGCTTGCGGTAATGAAAACATCTTCTGTTCTCTCTACAATAGTGCCATATTTAAAATCTATAATTTTAGTTTTAGGGTTCTTCCCACACGAAAAAATATCTGAACAAGCAATATCACTCCTAACAATAAGAGCTTCATTTTGGAAACCTGCAATAAGTAAAATATATGTAACTACTCCTGTTTTAAGAAAAAAAAATGTTTACATACAAATATTTCATAGATACAAAAATTTCCCTCACTTCCTTCTCCCTTCTTTTAATTTCTTATGTGAGCCAATGGTACGATTCTCTCATCAGTGGGTTAGGATACGTTTTGAACTCTAAATCTATTGGCCGTTAATGTTTCTAAAATGTTAAACGGGCCTTCAAACTTAGGTGTCAGTTTGTAATTGAGTCCTTTGCGTATATATACTTGTATGTATACCTTATCACCCACAGTATATGTTTTAGTTAGCTTCGCTATGTTATCATGATTCCTTTTCATTATGATGTGTGATTCTTCTAGAGTGTTTCGAAGGATATTAATCGACTTATGCTTACATTCATAACATCCTTTAAAGGATTTAATAAATTGGTTGTAGGCATTAATACATGGAAAGGTGTTCTAGCTGGGGTACCGTACAGTGCCTCGTGCGGCGACATTTTAATAGATACATGATATGAGTGATTCAAAGTGCTTAGTACCGCAGGTATGGCATTATCCCAGTTGGGGTCTGATCCCCCTAGTGTAAATCATAATATGTTTAAAACCTTCCTATTCGCTCTTTCAACTAGCCCATTCGACTCTGGCTGATATATCATGGTATTGATTTTCTTTATGCCAAGGAATTCACAGAATGAGTTAAGGAAATAATTATTGAATTCTCCACCCGAGTCAGAGATTATCACGTGTGGAATTCCAAGTTTACAAATGTAGCACTCGTAAAACTTCCTAGCGCATTCGATCGCGGTTTTAGTTTTAAGCACTATCAGTTCTGTATATCAAGTCAAAACATCTATAATTACTAAGAGGTGCTTATTTCCTCTGTCTGACTCGTAAAACCCTGTTAATAAATCTAAGTGTACTCTTTCAAAGGGTTGATTGGGTACGGGATAAGCCCCTAGGCTGACAGGTGCCTTCGTGTGCCCTTTGTTTTCCTGACAAGTGCGACAATTAGCTATGTGTTTTTTTATATATATGTAAGTATCGTATGCCAATAAAATAATGATTTAGCTTTCTGTGACATTATGGAGAACCCCGAGTGGCCATGCAATGGATTTGCATGCAACCAATTTAGGATAGTGGGTATAAGTGAGATTGGTACCACTACCTGGTCGTTAGTCACTTGTGGTGTATTGCGGGTTTTCCTTGTCACGGATCTACACAGAATATTATCTTTGATTATATAATTCTGCGGCGTATACTTTATATAATCCTTTTCCTTAGGATTTCCGTTCAAAGCATTTATGATTTTTTTCTAATGGCTGATCTTTTCATTGTTCAGTCTGTATTAGTTCAGTGCTCCAGCCCAGATCTTCCTGTTCAGATACAGTTTTAACAATAGGCATGGATGTTGATATATCTATTAATTCAGCTAATGGCTCCGTACAAGATGACGCGGGGTTGTGTGATAATGAGTCAGCAATGATATTTGCTTTCCCAGGTAAATACCAGATCCTCGCGCCAAAGTCTTGGATGATCATATGCCACCGAATTCGTTTGGGGCTGTGACTAAAGCCTTTAAAGAAATCGGTTAGGGGCTTATGATCAGTAAGAACCTTGACGGGATAACCGTATATTATGAACTTAAAATGCACTAGTGAATTAACAATAGCTAGCCCTTCCTTGTCTATTACTGCATATTTACTTTCGGAAGTTCTCAGTTTTCGTGAATAAAAAGCTATCGGGAAAAACTGTTTGTCATATTGCTGAAGCAATACCCCACCTACTCCGAGGTCTGAGGCGTCTGTTGCAATGAAGAATTCCTTACCGAAGTCAGGAAATTTTAAGATAGGAGAACTACACAGTTCATCTTTCAAGGTATCAAACACATGTTGATGCTGCTCAGACCATATGAAATCTACGCCCTTCTTCGTAAGATCGGTTAGGGGAGCGGCTATTATTGAATAACTGCATATAAAATGCCTGTAATACCCAGTACATCCCAGAAATTGCTGTATTCCCTTGACATTAGTAGGTATCGGAAAGTTACGGATAGCCGACACCTTATCGTGGACTACTTTAAGACCTTAACTAGACCTGAATAGACTAATTCTGTTTTAAAGAATTCACACCCACTAATCGTTACCCTTAAATTATGCTGTCTTAGTCTCTGTAGCACTAGCTCCAGTTTACGTAGATGTTCTTCTAAGGTATTAGAAAAGATTACAAGGTCGTCCATATAGGCATGCAATATGTCCCCTAACAAGTCCCCAAACACTATGTTGATCATTCTAGTAAATGTTATGGGAGCACAGCGTAAACCAAAAGGCATATGCAAAAATTCATAATGTCCCCTGGCTGTGCTGAAGGCAGTGTATGGGATACAATCTTCTAATGGTATCTGGTGAAAGCCTTTAAGTAAGTCCAAACTGGTAAAATATTTGTTCTGACCTAGCAAAGATAAAATATCGTCAGTCCATGGCACTGGGAATCGATCAGGGATCGTTTCCTCATTTAAGCGACGGAAGTCTACGCAGATACGCCATGTTCGATCTTTTTTCGGTACAACTATTAACGGAAAATTATAAGGGTTGTTCGATTTCTTAATGACTCCTTCTTCTAGCATTTTACCTACTTCCACATTTATCTCATTCTGGAATTTCATAGGGAGTCTGTATGACGGTACATAGATAACTTTCTGCTTGTCATTTAACCTTATTTGGTGTTCTATGACATCCGTTTTACCTAAGGATCCCTCCGTAGTGGAGGAAACATCATGATATTTAGTTAAAAGATCAAAAAATTTCTGCTGAATTTCCTCTTCTTGAATGTCTTTATTGATTTTATTCTTTATAGATTGCAAAAGGTATTCAACCGCAACTGATTTAGCGTGATTGTTCTCAGCGACGGTAAGAATGCGATGTTTATAAACTTCCACATCCAAGATATGTTGATTTTTGTGAATTACTAAAGTGGTATTCAAATGATTACAGACTACAATATTACATTGTTGTTGTGAGCCGACTGTATAAATGGCTTGTGTGACGGATAATCCGTTAGTTTTCAGAGTGTCGGAAAGGATTAATATTTCAGATCCCGGCAAAGTTTTCTTTACTCGCAATAATATATTCGAAGTTATGTTCGGCTCGATAAATTGCGTGCAAAATGATATTACGGGTGAATGAGAATTCTG
Organism: Palaemon carinicauda; assembly: GCF_036898095.1. NCBI lineage: Eukaryota > Metazoa > Arthropoda > Malacostraca > Decapoda > Palaemonidae > Palaemon > Palaemon carinicauda. The sequence goes on from NC_090732.1 coordinate 66,918,534, forward strand.
TTGGGTTGCATCGTCACCCTCATAAGCTAACTGCCTAAGTCATTTTCTCCACTTGTTGGGAAATAAAAAAACCTTCTCAATTCATAATTCTTTATATCATTGTTTTGAGCTTCAATTAACAAATTCTAATTCACTAATTCTTCTATTAAGAATTTGTGAATTGAAGCTCAAGACAATGATATAAAGAATTATGAAATGAGAAGGGTTTTTTGATTTCCCAGCAAGTGGAGGAAATGACTTAGGCAGTTAGTTTGTGAGGGTGATGATATATTATTTCTTGATTCATGAGACAAGTGATTGGTTCTTCAACGTACGTTACTGTTTTATTTGTCGTCTCCTTTTTATCCAAAACTGATTTTAAGGTATTAGAAGACTTATAGAATTTTCCTTTGATATACACGCCGTGTTTGGCAGGGGCTAAGATAATGTTTTGATTGCCCATAGATGGGTATCCTATAATTACAGCTGGATACATATCAATGTTTTGTACAACAATAAAGGTATCGGCAAACGTGCGCTTCCTGATCTTGTACTGAACATGAGTTACTCCTATTACATTTAATTCATTATTTCCTATACCTGAGAGCCTTACTCCGGACTTCTTTAATGGAAAGTTCGAAAATAACAAGTGGTGAGTCCTCAAATCCATGATATTACGAGGACTACCAGAATCAAAAAAATAATGTGAAGGATCGGTGTTCTAAATTTACAGCATATAATGTTGGCCGTAACTCATTTTGGCTTATTATTGCGTGAATTTGTTGCAAATCTACGGGAACCTGCACTGATTTATTGGATTCGGCCGTGTGTTTCATAGGAAAATCTATTGCCTCACAATGATCTGTTAAATTATTAAATGGATTATTTGATACAAAAGATGTTGATATGAATGACCCAACATCATTCTCTCCCCCAATGGAGTTGACTACGTGGTGGTTTTTGCTTTGCTTTGCACACTCAGAAAATTCGTCTGACGTTGCGAGTTCTGGCTAGACGGCCCAGGAACAGAGTTACTTGAAGCACTACTTGTTTGTTTCTGATTTTGAACAGCATTGCCATTCGCCTGATTCTTCTTATTAAACTGAGGATTCTTCTTTTTATTTGCATTGGGAACTGTTTGCATGTTTCTAGGATTCTGCTGTTGATTACGCGAGAAGCATCGATTATATGAATGGGTTGAACTATTATGAATTGAACAAAATCGCATCCTACAGTCTGCAATCATGTGACCTTGACGTTTGCAATTGTAACAAGTCATCCCTGCAGCTTGATTATTATTAACTACGTTTACTTGTTGTGGCTTAGTTTCATTTTTTGCAAAAACTTGAGTAAGCAAGGGATCAAGGTCAGTACACTTAGACATGTGTTTTTTTATTTGTTTATACATATCTAGTTCTGTACTTTCAGGCTATAGCTTTTTATCAAAACACCGCACTAAAGCTTCAGGCAACATAACTGTCATGCAAGTTAAATACATTAGCCGTAAAAAAATCTTTCACGGCGTTGTTATCTCCTGTAACCCATGTGAAATTACGTAAATTATCTTGATATACATTCAGCCGGTCAGCAATGAGTGCCGGCCGTTCTATATAATTAAGCTGAGTCATAGAGGCTTGATTAAGTATGTTTCTTAACGCCAAAACTACGTCTAAAGCTTCTTCACCGCCATATATTGCACGTAGCCTAACTTTGAAATCGTCCCATGTAACTGCCTCTTGGAAAGAGACTCCTCTAAGATACGTGCTTGCATCTCCTTTAGCAAAGTCTATGAAACTTTTAGCTTCTTGTAATTGTACAGATGGGTCTGTGATGCCTTTTGCGTTTAAATGAGCTTCTACTGACGAGATCCATGACTCGACGTTCTGAGGTAGGAACCCATTGACCCGACCTTGAAAAGGAACAATAGTTGTTCTTGCACTCACTAGAGTAACCACGGGAGTGGGGTTACTGGGTGCGTCAGAGGCATTCACAGGTGGTGTCATGTTGACTTTAACTTTTTTCCTATCACTACAATTCCTTGCGATCTTATCAAAATATCTATATGAATACACACGTCCACTGCGTAAACGCATATGCACTATACAATAAAGATGTGTTGCAGATTATAACAAAGTCCCCAAAATGATGATATTAAGACAGTTAATGTGATAAAGATATTTCCCGAGAACTTCTGAAAAAAGACGGAATTAGCACAAAGAAAAAAAAAATTCAGCAGACGAGAATTAGTAGTTGAATATAGATTCCTTTAATGAAAGAAGACTAAGATTACACATAACTCACCCCAGCAATAATGGACGATCGACTCGTGACATAAAACACTTCACTGAAAAAACCTGAATGAATAAAGGATGTACTTAGCTTAGTATATATGCGTGAAGATTGTTTTGATCCGATGACGTCCCGTCCTCTCCCTCTCTCTCTTGTTTGCAGGAAGAGTGTAGCTGGCGTGATGACCTTCGACTTGGCTTCTTGTCGTGCTTTGTTTATTCGATGACTGTTTTACTTCCCGATGTGATTCTTGAATATATGTGATGAAAGTCGTTCACTAAACGATGATATAGATACTAGAATTCGTCTCGATAAAGGACATTTCTTCGTATTCTTAGTATGTTTACTAATGCTTGTTGATTGAAGATCCTGTTTCCTCAGTTTTTATCTAATTTATAGCTGTTATTCAATGATTCCATTACTTCGGTAGACGTAGATACTTCGTTGTGATTGTAGATTTATTACTGTCGTAAAACCGCTGCCACCAATTGTTAGTGTAGGAATGTTGTACGTACACATTGTGGTTCCATCCTCATGTCTCTTCAATGTTATATAGAAATATTAGACTTGTAGGTTTCTTCTTAGAATAAGTCCAAAGTTTTAGGTTAACTTTAAACAATTTATTGATAGCTCCATAACTGGAGTATGGGATAGTTTGGTCAGATGACCATTCAGTATGAAAAGATGAATAGAACTGATTTATAAGAGGCTCGTGTCGATAGCGTAACACTAGCTATCTCAGCGTTTTATATAATATAAAAAAAAAATGATCACGTAGCCTTATGGCCAGAAGTCAGATGATTCCGGTAGGGCTCAATAGGTCAACTGCTTCCCACAGGAGGCATTGTGACTTGTTTACAAGACACACATAAATGTTTATTCATGCAATGCCTTCCAGGCTACGGCAAGCATTGCATAGCATGGTCTAGTTTCACATCCTGTTATGGTGCTCTTGTTACACTCAAATTCCCCAATGACCCCTTGGGTCATGGGTTTATTTACAGATGTGGAATTTATCTGTATATAAAAAGGTAATACATTACATATATATATATATATATATATATATATATATATATATATATATATATATATATATATATATATATATATATATATATATATATATATAGAGGATGAGCAACTTGGCGGAGTAACAAGGATTTTGGGTGTGCAGGAAATGACCTACTAAATCTCAATGAAGTCACAGGCAGCAGGGTATCGGATTGGGTTTAAGGCAATAGACAAGATGTCTTTCCGGGTTTTACTACCGATGCCTGGCGGACGATCTCACTGTAATTATTATGGACCGGCAGGGTTCACTTGCCTTATCTAGATACGCACTGCACATCACGAGGAACTGGCTATCCTTGGATGAATTTATCCAATGAATCCTTTATGGATTTAGTCAGTCTATGGAAAGAGAAAATGACAGAATAACCTCCAGTCCCAGGGGTAATGGGGTGCTAAGAATCTCCAAGTTTATGATACTGAAGAACAATTGAAAATTAGTAATTGGGATGTTAGAGCCATGCATCAGATTAGAAAGTTATAGCAAGTGGGAAAATTAATTAATGAAATATAGTTTGGTTATCTAAGCCCTAATTGGAACATACTGTATGGGGAGGGGATTGGTAAAGAAATCTTTATCAATTAATTGATTAGGAGTTATCTGGCATCTTGATATCTAACAATATCCTAGACCAAGGTAATATATATCTACTCACGAAGAACATATGGAGTTGGGAGAGAAAGGGTAGGAATGATAATGACACCAAGAGCAGATAAGGTATAAACGGAATGGAGAGCTGTAAATAAAAGATTGTTACTTCCAAAGTTTAAATCAAAGCAGTGCTATATAAGTATTATAGTTTTCTATGCACCCACAAAGATTCCCCTTAAAAAAGGAAAGATGAATACTATGAACTGCTGAGTGCAATATATGAGATCCCAGAGAGAGATATGAAAATTGTGATTGGTGGCCTCAATGCTAAAGTTGGAAGGAATGATAAAGGTATAAAGAATGTGGTGGGTGTTGAGGGTCTTGTCGAAGTTGCAAATGAAAATGGAGCACACTATGAGATTTGTTCAACAAACAATCTTGTTATTTGAAATACTCTTTTTCAGCACAAGGGCATCCACAAATATACACGGATTTCACCATTTGGCAATTACAAAAATCAAATAGATCACATACCCACTAATAAAGAGAGAAGGATTTGGAGATATTGGTAGCAATCACCAGCTCCTAATTGCCACACTGAAAATAGAACTGAAAGCACCCAACTGAAATATAGATAGAATACCTAGGTTTAATACAACTAAGCTTCTAGACAATGTAAGAATCGATTTTCAGTCTTAGAGACTTTAAAATATGAAGAGCAGACTATCAATGAAGAATGATGTGATATTAAGAACATATATCAGTCAGATGGTAGTGAGGTTTTGGGACATGAAGTTACAAGAAGAAAATCCTCGATATAAAATGATACTTGGGATGCTATGCAAAGGAGACAACGATACAACAGAATAACTGCTGAGATGATATTGGCCGAAAATGAATTGACTCCCAAAATACTTACAAAATTTTTCTGTAAAATGCGGCGTGAAGAGGCAAAACCTTCTGAATGGGAGCTAGCAGTGTTAGTGAAAATAGCAAAAAAAATAAGATCTAATTGATTGAAATAATTGCAGAGGCATCACACTTACATCAGTTGTCATGAAAATATATAGTATGCTCATTCTAAAGAGATTAGAGAGGATGATTAATGAAAAGCTGAGAGATGAACAAACAGTATTTAGAAAAGGTAGAAGTTATACTGTCAAAATTGTGTAGAATATTGAAATCTACGTCTGATGGCATTTGTGGACTATGAACAAGCCTTTGATAGTGCGCACCAGCCATTTTTGTGGAGAGTTCTGCGTTATTATAGAGTTACTCATAAATATGTAAATTTGGTTAAGTCTGTTCATGAGCATAGTAGATGCAAAGTTAATGTTAGTGGAGTCCTATCAAATGAATTTCCAGTGACCAGCGGCATACTCCAAGGAAATATGTTGTCACCTATGTTGTTTATCCTCCTCAGGGATTTTGTAATGTAAAAAACAGTTGGGGAGGGTGGAAAAGGATTGAACTTTATTAGTAACAGGAAATTAGCTGACCTAGAGCATGCTAATGCTGCTCTTCTTATTAGTAGAGCACCATAGGACTTGCAAAGCTTGCTTAACACAATGCATGAAATATCACATGAGGTTGGCCTCAAGATAGACAGAAGAGAGACCGATATGATGTGAATGGAATTTGTAATAGAAGGTAGTGCCGTCCCAAATTCACGGCCGGAATTAAAAGGCATCTTGCATCAACAACCTTGTATAGCTGGTGATAGTATTGAGAATATATCTGATACGAAGGGGGAGAATCTAAAGATCAAAGTATTAAAAGTGGGAGGATCTTGATAGATTTCAGCATCTCTATGCAACAGTGGAATAGAACAAGTGTCCTTACGGCCTGTATATGCATATAAAGTGTCATACCCAGAGTAGCAGTCATCGCCTTATTCAGCAAGCATATAATCATAAATGGAAATATGAACAGGAAGAAGCAGCTCAAGCAACAGCTTCAAGTCAACAACTACCATAAAATGTGCCTAAAAATCTTCGTTTTAGTATAGGAGTGGTTCATGACAGGAATCTTAGTGTGTGGTGTATGAAAGAACCACAAAAAACAGAAATCCTGGCAAATCCAAACTTTTGCTGATGTCAACAGAAGACGTATGGAACCAGTCCAAGGTGCATACAGTTTGTATGTCAGATGAGAGTATAAGAGAAAGATTGGATATCCTACTCACATCTATCTCAAACAGTCTACAGCTTTTGGATTGGAAATTCGTTAACATCGTGAATGCTGACACAATTATATCAGCAACCCTCTGCAGAAGTCTTTGTCTGATGAAAATACTGAATATTTGCAAAAGGTTAATCTTTGAGAGGACCAAGTTATATTCATTCACCATGTCCATCAAGTTATCTTTGAAGATTATGAGATTCGTACAATCCAGGGTCTACTAATGGATTACAAACACATTACTTCAAATTATGGTTACTATTCCACAGCAAAGTCCAGTTTCTTCAAGGAAATTCTGATCAAGGAATTTGAAGACGACACATCGTTCTATAAACGAGGCCAGAAGAATGGGAGTGAACAAGTATATGATATGAGAGCGGCAGTTACATATCCTGAGGCTGCAATAAGTGAAGATCAGCTGGTGAAGACTGTAGTAGGGTGACACAGAGATCAGATCATTAAAACAAAAACTGTTCCTTGGCTAGATAGTCCTACATTGGGTCCCTTAATGGTTACGGTCCATTATTTTATTTGCATACATATACACCTAAAAGTCTGGCCTATTCTTTACATATTCCCATCTTTCCTCATACTATTTACAACACCAGGATAACCAAACAATTCTTCTTCACACGGCAGTTAACTATTGCATTGTAAATGTTATATGGCTACTTGCCACTTGATAAGGGTCAAAGAGACTCTTCAGCTATGGTAAGCAGTCCTTCTAGGAGAAAGATACTCCCAAATCAAACCACTGTTCTCTAGTCTTTGGTAGTACAAGAACCTCCGCACCATGGTCTTCCACTGTCTTGGATTACAGTTCTCTTGCTTTGAGGTACACTCAGGAGCACTATTCTACCAGTTTTCTCTTCCTCTTGTTTTCTTCTAAATGATGTGTTGGCCAGTCTTAATAGAAGGGCCATAGATGCCTGATGGTTTATCAAGAGGTAACCTTTGTCCATGTAATTCTTTATCTTCCTCTATCGATTCATTCTCAAAACCATCGTTACTGTCCTAACTTCAGTTGAAGTGGCTATCCTAGAGTGTACTTAGCCTTGCATGGCGTGTTGGCTCTGTCTTGTTTTTAACCAAGTTTATCCAACTATTTATAATATGTCTATGAGTTGCATGAGTAGCTATATATATATATATATATATATATATATATATATATATATATATATATATATATATATATATATATATATATATATATATATATATGTATATATATATATATATATATATATATATATATATATATATATATATATATATATATATATATATATTTTTATTGTAATCATTGTTAGGTTTGTTTTCAAATATGATGAAACCTTATTACTTTTAATTCTTATTTTGTCTGGGAATATTGAGCATAATCTTAAACCAGTAAGCCCTATGCTTCCCCAGTGTCGTCTAATGTATTACAATATTCTTGGACTGCATTGCAATATTCAAAACATTATAATTCCCTCCAGACAGTATGATGTTTTATCATACTCCCAGAAACCTTTGTTTCTAAAATTTAGCACCGATCAGAGTTCTTTATTCCAAGTTTTAAGAAACCAATATTTTTTAAATGGAAGGCCATTCCTAGGGCAAGGGTAATGACTGAATACTCTGGTTTTCAAAGTCATGCTATCAATGTGGATGAGTAGTACTATTTTGGCCATAGCCGATCACCCCCCAGAAAGGGGTGGCCACAGCCGATCACCCGGAAATGAGGGTATGGCCGTAGACGATCACCCAAGGTCACAGAGGGTATGGCCGTAGACGATCACCCAAGGTCACAGAGGCTTACTGTTGACGGAAGTGTAGTATTTTTAAAGAGTTTTGTTTACAAACATTGCTTTGAAGGACGTTCGTAGCCCTCACCCGGAAAAGATGGTATGGCCGTAGACGATCACCCAAGGTCACAGAGGCTTACTGTTGACGGAAGTGTAGTATTTTTAAAGAGTTTTGTTTACAAACATTGCTTTGAAGGACGTTTGTTTCGACAGTAGGTCGGTGTTGATGGAAGGGGAGTATTATTTTTGTTTACAAACATAGAGTTGAAGGTCGTAGGGTTCGTAATGGCGTACGTACGGGAACTATTAAAGGGAAATTGTTTACGGAAGTAGAGTATGATTTTAAGTTTTTTGTTTACAAACATTGAGTTGAAGACCGTACAGTAGTGTGTCACTATTAAAGGGAATTTGTTTACAAAACATTGAGGACGTAACCATTTGTTATTATCAAGCAACTCTTCGTAATGACGTACGTACGTACGTGTTTATACGTACCAGGAACTGTGGCACTGTTTAGAAAACCTTGAGAACGTATTCATAGTGGGCTACTATTAAAGGGAATTTGTTTACAAATATTGAGGGTGAAATCGTAGTATAGTTGATAGGGGTAAAACATGCCCAGACAGTCTCTACACCCGAGGCCCCCGTTCGCTACCTGTTGATAGGCCTACACTTGTCATCGTCTACAGTAATACTGAGTCATCTTACCATCCATTACGCTGTCCCACCTGGGGTATTTGTAAGGATTAATTTTTTGTAATGATAAAACATGCCCAGACAGTCTCTACACCCGAGTCAAAGGGCTAAGCCGTGATGGGGCTAAGCACCTGTTCCAACTTGCCCCAGACGTGTAATCTTAAACTTAGGCAAAGCTCTCTCTCTCTACAGAGAAGGTGTAATAAAACACATAGTACTTAATATTTATTTATTAATAATAATAATAATAATAATAATAATAATAATAATAATAATAATAATAATAATAATAATAATAATAATAATAATAATAATAATAATAAAACAAAAGCAAAATATTTTGGGATAGGGTCTAAGATGAGTTCATACACACACACCAAAATACGTGGGAGGATAATAAAAGAAACACATACTACTTAATATAAGTTTATTATTAGGAAACATTTCAGTAAAATAACCATACAGGATATTTTGAAAATAGATAACTAAAGCGGATCGGCTTTATTTACGTCGTTTTAGCAACTCACAAATCTCCATTGATAATTCTGGCTTGGTGTGACGCCAGATATACATACATGGACGACTGTTAAGATGTAAAAGATAATAAAGTAATACAGTGACATCATTTCCTTTAAATTGAATGGTGATAAATGTTCCCTCAGTTACCTAATGGCGCCACACACCCCTACAATATTTGGAAATCATACTCATCGGGGTCGGGGAAACTGATTCCCGCGAATTTCATTTGAGGGATATTGTTACTCTCACCCCTTTTTTTAAAGGGACGAGTATTTTCCTTGGGGGTTTTGCATACCCCTTTCGATTTTTTCTTCTTCTGGCTCTCCTCCTCTGCTTCCATTTCACAGGCTTTCTTCTTCCTACTCTCCCGCACCGCTTCCATTTCACAGGCCTTCTTCTTCGCGTTCTCCGCCTCCTCTTCCATTTCGAGGGCTTTGGCCACCGCTTGGGAATCCGAGAGAGTCTCTCCACGCTCCAGGGTCACGTCCCCGGAACAAGTCGCGTTAGCAGCTCCCACCGCACCCGTGGAGATATCAACACCCGTTGATGACGGCGTCTCCTCTATCCGCGTTATTAAAAACACGGGTGTATCGTTATGGCGTCCCTCTTCTTCTTCCCGTCTCTTAATTGCTATTGATAAAAATTCTTCGTAGAATAGCTCTCTACGAAGAATTCCTTCCCTAGCATTCTCTAGGAGTTGTAAGGTAGACTCGTGATCATTGAAGGTTGTGATGAGTTTATCCTTGACTGGCGAAGGTAGCATGCTTAGTTTGGGTCTCACTATATAGGTAGCCAACTGCCCCAGCATCTCCTTAGCAGCACCCCTTCCTTCCTGTAAGTGTTCTAGAAGGTCCCTCCTCACCTTCCGGACATTTTCTAGGTTTTGTCGAATTCCTGCTTCATCCAGCAATGGAGTAAACACACCTATGGGAATAAACATTGAAATATAAGTTTTGGAAATATAATCAAGGGTCACACACACACACACACACACACACACACACACACACACACACTTATTCTAAAATACCTGTAACAACGTTTTGCTATTATTAGGAAAAACTCCCTGTAAAATTATCCGTCATGAAAACAGCGGATATTTTTACCTTCTTTTAGGAAACCATTCATTAATGGGTGTTCATTTATTACAGGCTGTGTATTTATGCTGAAAGAATCCGTAGGAAAACTTTCATGTCTTACGCCCTGACGTCGCAATATACATTCCGGTTTTGATCAATAGTTATAACTCCCTGGGTTTCTCCAAACAATAAAATAAGCCTATTTTCGTTAATCTGCTGATCAAACGTTAAATTAATCCGCAAGTCCCCATTTTTCTCTACCTCCAGAGTATCCATTAATGCAATTTCGGGTTTGAAGTTGAAAGCAATTACAGCCCGTCCACGATCGTAACAATCAAAATGAATTAGGTGGTCATAAGTTAACCCTAAAGATTTTAATGTCTCGTAGTAAAGATGGGAATAATTTTCTGGGAATTGTGACCTTATGTCGTATAAAGTGGAACCATTTAGCGTTACTCCTATATGACTTAAATTATTATGTCCGAAATAAATAGGGTTTCTATTCAATACTCCATTAAAGCTCTCCATATTAACAATGGCCAGGTATAATTTTTCAGGTATGACCTTATTGAAAGGTAAATCCAACGTTGCCTGAGTCTGATTAGGAGCCAATGCGTACGTCCTGTAAAGTGTTTTATTAAAGACAGTTTCCACGGAACTATTAGGATTCGAAAGTGCTCGATGGAGTGCGAGTAAAGCCGGTGGTCTCGGGATGACTTTATCAACGTGTAGTCTAGCTTCTTGGAGATTAAATTTAAATTCGTCGATAGTTGCAGTGGAATTAATGAACCACGCATTCGGAGCTAATTCCAACTTGATACGAACGTCGATATTATCCATCAAATATTCATCTACTGAGGCAACATCGAGCATAAGCGGGTGAATGATATGAAGTCCTTCTCTTTTTCCCTTAGTCACCCACTCCTTTTCCATTTTGTTCAATTTTGTAAAATAATCAGGCGGAAGTACATTTGAAATGGAAGTCCCCTTGTAATCCTGGAAAAGATAACCAAGACGCCCAATTGTTTTCACAGTGTGGGATTTAGCAGTAGTTAATAACTTTATAAAAGACCAGTAATTGAAATGGGGATTTGATTCTACAAGTCTTTCACCGATATAAACCTGGGTTGACTTAAAGATTGTATTCGCCAAAGCATTGACGAAGATAACGTCTGTAGCATCACCTAACGCACTTCCATCTGGGGCCGTGACTTTTAAATGAAGTTCTATAGCTAGACTCGCTAAATCAATTAGAGTTCCTTCTATGCCATTGATACGAAATTCGAGATAGCGATCAGTGATAGCTCCTCCCGAGGTAAGATTAGTAGGGAGAATAAAAGACGTCTGTCGATCAGTGACTGATGTCTCTACTATCCTCATCCGGTTGGGTCTCGGAAAACTGTCTACGACGCCAGCGGTAAAATGGGATGTTGGTAATTCATTCCCCACATGACCAGCAATTCTCGGAGCAGCAGATGCCATTGTTAATGTCTTTGCTCACGCACTTATTTACTGGAACTAAATTACATCGCGCTAAACACGTCTTTATATCCTAAATTCCTACGATGGATTTTCTTTTTATTTACTCTTCTCTTGCCATTTCTTTTAACTTTTTTCCTTTTCTTTCCCCGGCCAGTAACGATGCGTCTCCCAGTCGATTTTAGCGCTTCTACCCCCCTTTGTTTAAGACTAGACCTGAAATCTTTTGTTCCCTGCTGTAAATCACCTATAACATTTTGACCAAATTCTAGGGCCGATGGTAAGACGGCTTTTGCTACAAAGGGTGCGACTCTTTTAGCCAGCCCAGCTAATAGGCTAAAAATTCCACCACCCTGTTGCGAACGCCTGGGGGCTCTAAATATCTCAATATCCCCTAGAGACCCTCCCCGTTGAAGTTTTATGGGGTCACTAGTAAATATGATACTGAACTCCTCGGGAGAGGGAGGGATAAACGTAACCCTCATGATGCCCCGCTCCAGAATAAACCCAAGTGCTTGGGTACTTGCTTTTATATTGTTTTCTGTTTCGGTCTAATATGAAGAATGCATATAGTGCTACTATCCTCACGAAAGTGTATTGCTCGTCCTTCTTGATCAGTCAAGCGGATTGATATTGCATCCAATTCCTTTGTCCCTAAGGGGTAATACACGTAATTATGATACCCCCTCGTTTTACTACCCCACATACTAAAGCTGTCTAATATATTAACTTTCTTGCCCCCGAAATAAGATCTTTCAACAATATCTGAATAAACAAGAACAAAATCTACCCCGGATGTTGGGGAGGGAGGGAAAGGTGCCAGCAGATTATGCGTCTTAATCATGGGTTCCCCTGCGGTGGTTTCAAAAATTTGATATGGTTTGTCTGTATTAAAACCCAAAGTAGCTCCAATTCTTTTTCCAAATTTTAATTTTACGGCCTGAATGGGACCTTTTCGATAAATTCCCTCTCTTGTTTCCTGTCTCTTTGTGAACTTGAGTAGAACTCTCCCTCTTTGATAGTCATATTCTAATAGACCTGTCGCGGGTATATTTTCCTTATAAAATTCGATCGGTAGGACGTTTTTCAAAGCGTATGTTATGTCTTCATTTATACTGGATACCATATAGCCAGCATCAGTGGATAGAATGCTTAATCTAGGCTTGTAGGTTTCCTCTGTACGTGACGTAATAGTAGGCTCACCCCCTATGGATATCCGTACCTTTGTAATAATTATTTCTATTCCGGAATCAACCTCACCACTGACGAGGCCATATATTTCATTTGGGTAATGAATATTGATGAGTGCTACTTCATGCTCCAAATTATGATCTAAATTTATACTATTCTGAAGCTTATTTGTAAAGTTACCTGCATTATTTTCAGGGAAGATATCCCTATTACCCAGAGAGGTCAGTGTTACGATATGGCTTTCGCCACCCATTGTGGCTAAGAAATGACTGAAAGTATTCTACTTGTGTTGGGTATATTTAAACCAAAAGACAGTACGACTTTTTATTAATGAAGTCACTATTACATAATTACCCCCGAATGGGGATGACATAACCCAAAGATAAAAGTACAGCATGACACAGTTTATAACTATTTTTTTGACAGGTAAAATATCTGAAATGAAAAAATCACCTCATTCACAGAAAGGGTATATTACGCCAAACTTAAGAGTTCAAAGACACTTACATAATTACTCCCTGACGCTGAAAGGGATTACATAACATAAAATACAGGATATTTTTTTCTTTTTAAAGAGAGAGAAACAAAATATAAGAAAAATGAAATCCACACATTCGCAGAATGAGTACATTACGCCAAACTTAAAAGTTCAAATGCACCTACTGGATTATTCTCATTCGCAGATGAGAATTACATCACCCAAAACATAAAACAAAATGGTCTACTTTATTACTATTTTTTAAAGAAGAATACGAGAAAAGGAAAATCACCTTATTCACAGAATGGAGAGTATATCTAGTCAAACTTAAAAGCGAAAAATAATACACCCTATAACTTTTTTCAGTGAAATACAAAATAACATTGAAAATAATCAAATAGGGACAATAGCGGGTAAATCCTTCGGCGCCGCGAGTGAAAACCTTTCCAGGTTTCCCAATTCTGTGGGTAACGTGCATTTTTCAGTGGCTAATAAAATAAGCTGTTTACCACTTCCAGCCATCCTCCTCGCTGAATTCTCCAACTCGGGCAAATAGTACTGCATCCATATTGAATCAGCACGACCAGACCGCCCAATTCCAATAGGTACAGCGAAAATTTTTATACTATCATTTTTTTTTTCCATGGCACATACTTCCAGTTCGTTTAGACACCTCTTAAAGTTGAAAATGCGGGCCTCGGTAGTATCATTTTGTAGATTTACGGCAAAATGAGTATCTTTTGAAGTTTCCACATACGATCGAAGCTTCCCATCACTATCGTTGTCGTATGAGTACCCATAGTTGAACTGGGTAATTAGGGTGGCTACGTATGGTACGCTCGCCGTGGGGAAACTCGGGGGTTTCCTTAGGATGGCACTTCCGACGGGATGTCGATCGTCACGAATGCAGCGGGACATATTAAAAAGACGTCTTCTACTACTCACAATATCACCGTATGGGTAGGCTTTATACGTCTCTCCAGCTAGGCCGTATGACTCAACGGCTATAGAATTCCCACCCACTACCAAGCAGACATCGCCCCTCTTTAGGACCCTGTCCGTAAAGGATGTGATGGAGAGTTTGAGAGGGGAGTACTGCATTCTGAGGAGGTCCTGATGTAGACTGAAAAGTTGCGGCGTCAATCTCCGCACATCACCGCAGTCATAGACACCCCAATCCCCCTACCGTTTCCTATTACGGGTGGTGCTACATGTTAGCACACGTATTTCGGATGGTGCAACATGTTAGCACACCCATCTACACCAGACTGTAATTTCTAATATGGAACCCAACGCAGTTTGTCTTTTAATTCTTTTCTTTTAGTTTCCTCGCGTTTTCGACTACCTTTCCCAATTTTCACCTTACTTCCATAAATTTGCAGCCGAGCTTTTGCATTCTTTATATATGAATAAGGAATTCCCGCTGTATCCAACAGGATTTTATAAAAAGGCAGGTCCTCTTCCTCTATAGCCCCCGCTTGTTGAATCAATTTCTTTAACACTACCATTACATTTAAACGATCGATGGGTTTTCTCAAATTTCCCCTATCATCCCACTGGAAGTCATTCCGTCCTTCAAAAAACTTGAGAAAAGCAAGGGCGTGCCTTCTGTTGGTGGGTGTTAGTTGCATATCTATCAGATGGTCGAGAGGGGGATTGCTGTACACTACCTGTTTAGGGAGGGGGAGAGGATCGGCCTCACGTTTTAGTTTTTCCCCTACCCCTTTACGTCTTCTTTTCTTTGGCTTACTTTCAAACTTGGACTTCATCGCTTGTATCATTTGCAATAGATTACGTAGTAAATCACTATTATCTCCTCCTCCCCCCCCCCTTGCTGCTTATCCCCCTTTCCATTCTCCTCTACATTTTGTTTAGAGTTTTGAACTCTACTTTCCCCACTGTCTTGGTGGAGACTAAATCCTTCCGCCGTCTTCCTCGGTATTAGGCAATACTCTTTCATCTTCCTAGCAAACCCCCAATTAGACTCGCTGCTAAAGGCAGAAGTACTGAAAGTATAGCACCCCCTCTCTGTGATGATAAAATTTTTCTTTTCTCTTTAAGCGGTGTCTTTTTCCGGGCTACTGTCCTTATTTCATTCCTATATTTCTTCACCTTTTCTACTGATTTACTATCTCGAGTCAGATTTTCCTTTAAAAAGTTGGAAAAGATCTCCGATAGGCAATCAAGATGGGTCCTCTTCAGTAAAGGAATTAATTCAGACCTTTTTCTGGCGGGGAGGTTATTTAAGAAGAGAAGAAAATCAGCATGTTTGTGTATGTGG
>NC_090732.1:66934658-66942158 GCF_036898095.1 Palaemon carinicauda
CATCTGTATTCCTTTTTGCGTAGCTTAACAACTCGGTGTTTTTTCCTGTGTTTTCTGGCAAATCTTGGATTTATTCTGCTTTTCATGGCTTCTCCGTCTTCGTCGGCCTCCGATAAGTTGAGTACCATGTCTTTTATGTATAAATGTAGGCTCTTGGTAATTTTTTGAGTGATTAATAGGATTAATCTTTGTTACAAGAGCCGTAGCCTACCGGAGGCGTCATGGACGCTGTCGCTCGCTAGGTATAAGTTTAGTTAGTCAGAGCGACAATCCCGGTTGTTTTGCTTTAAAAAATTTTAGCTATTTAGTATTACATTGGATTTCCTTTCGTGCTTAGTATTATTTTGGCGAAGTATTCGCCATTCTGGCCTACGCTAGGCCATGTAGCCTAGTCGTTTGGTCTTAGTACTTTATGCATGATTTTGGTTTTTCCGAATGTATTAAAATTTTATTGAAGCTTTAGGCTATGTTTTATACATCTAAGATTGTGTGGAATATTTCCAAGATAGTATACGAGTGAGTTTCGGTGATTTAGGTAATCGATTCTCTTGGTGCCTAGGCTAAGCTACTTATGGAGCCTTAGTATACTTTCTCCCCGGTTGCTTTCTTTTCTTCGGAGAAGGTCTGCAATCCCTTTCCCTCTGTTTAAGCCTTGGGCTTATCCCTAAGTGGTTTTTTCCGAATTAATTTTCGATAAAACTATACTGGGGTGTTACTGTACCTTCCTGTTCCAGTAAGTCTGGTTCAAAGAGGGACAGAACAACAGAGTTTTTAGTCTGAGTCTGTGCTTGTCTGGCTTGGGGTAGAGTCTCCCTCGCTGGCCTGACACAGACAAAGGTGGCTTAGCCTCCTTAGGTCACTACCTAAGGTTTCTGTGGATATGATTCCTTCTTTTGTGATCTACCAGACTAGTCCTTGTTGCTGTTCTCGGGGGAGGATAATTTACTTTCCCTGGGAGTGGCAACACCTTCCTTGCTTTGGTGCTCTGGGAGCTGGCAAGTATTGCTGGCCTCCCCCCTTAGATCTCCCTTAGGCTAAGATAAGTTTCTTGGCTGCGGGTGATCCGTCACTAAAGCAAGGTTGGTAGGACCCTCTTTTGTCCCTTCCCCCTCTATCTCCGTAATGGCTTAGCCATTACAGTACTGTACGTCGTTCTACATCTGGACCTAGAATAGGTTAGGATGTGGGATTGACTCAGCCCCTTACCGGCCGGCAGAGCTGCCGGCCGGCAAGGGTCTTATATTTTGAGTGCTGCCCGGACCTCCCTTGGTCCCTCATCCATGCCTGCCTGCAGAGTCAGACGGCATTGGTCAGGAAGCCTGAATTAGATTCTCCCCTTCCTTATATGCACTCTTTCGGATTGCCGGGCTTGGAGGTAGTGTACACTCTTATCCCGGCATCCATTCTGTTTTTCTTCTGGTGCTGTACCCGACCCGGCTGCCGGCCTATGAGGCCGGCAGCTGGGCAGTTGTAGTCCTCTGGTTCTTTTGCTGCCGGCTGGCATCGGTCCTGTACCTTTGCCGGCCGGCTAATGTCAGCCCTTGTCTGCCGGTCACCAAGAGTGTGGCCAGCAGCTGGGTACTACCTTGTGTAGTTGCCGGCCTGCAGCCATTGCCGGCCGACATTGGCTGTTGCCGGCCGGCAATTGCTGCCGACCGGCACATGAATTTGAACCAGAGTTCTGCCGCCTAATAGCTGTTAAGTAGTATACTTTAAAGCTAGTTATGGTGTGTGCCGGCCGGCACGTATCCTCCTATACTGTACTAGTATTCTTCAGTATAACATATACAGTAAGAAGAACACTATAGTATGGGTTTTGGTACAGCACTGTGTGTTCTAACACTTTTGTGATTTCTTGCACAGTCCTTTGCTGTTGCCCTACAGATAGTAAAGTGAGTTCTTTCCTGTCTATTATCCAGGATTTTAAAATCATTGCTTAGGTGTGAGCTCCACCTGTTTCCTCTGGAAACTTTGCATTGGTTACTCTAGAAGAGATTAACCATTTGATTTTATTATCTGGAAGGCTGCAACAATGGGTTGTGAGGGAAACACAAGTGTGTGTCTTTCCTTTCTGAATTGTTATGCTATACTATGCATATCCAGTGATCCATAGTTCACTTGATACTCATGGAAATTTCTTCTCTTTACAGAAGGACCCTCCGAAGTGCGGAAGTGTTTTCTGCAACGTCCGCAGCAAGAACCTCTGCGGACATGAGTTTTGTAGGAGACACGCAGCATGCGCTGTCTCCAAGGATGATATCCGGTATTGGGACCCTCAGGTATGTACTGTGTGCACTAACCTGATTACTGAGGCCTTTGATTCCCCTAGGACGGCGGAATCAAGGGATATAGCTAGGAAGAAGCTTCGTACCTGGGTAAGGGGCTTCCAAAAGAACACTTCTGGCCCTTATCTTCCAAGTGAGAAGATGAGGGCGTATCTTTTCCCTAAGGCATCAGCTGATGCAGTGATTCCCCAGCCTCAAGAGGAGATCCCCCAAGTGAACAGATCCAGGTGGATGCTGAAGTCGCGGTCGCGATGCAAGACATCCAGTTAGATGACAGGATGTCTGATGTGGACGAGCGTCTGGAGGAAGACCTCCTGGCAGAAGCCCAGGATGAAGTTCAAGCCCCAGACGTTGTAGAGGAAGAGGTCGACGAGGTGTCGGCTACTCCGGTTCAGATTCCGGAGCCTATTCCCTCAACATCGGCCGGTCTCCCAGTAGAGCTGGGACAGGCCCTCTCTTCTATTGTTGGAATGATCCAACAAATGCAGAAGGAGAATCAGGAGAAGGCGGCTGCAATGGAACTGCGGATGCAGTGCCTTGCAGAATCACATGGGCCTCAGAAAAAGCTCAATGTGAAAGACCTTCCCTTGTGCTCAGATGCTAACCCATGGAGGTATGCTGAGCACATGCCGATGACGACTGGAAAGATCGTCATCTCGGATAAGCTGGGCTCAGTTCCCCTGGAGGAGGTGGAATTCTGGCCCAGCAAGGCATCATATCCGGACTGTTATGTCCGGCTGAGGAAGGAACCAGCTTCAAAGGAGGAGACAGAGCCGAAGGAGGTCATAGTGATGGACCATGCTAAGGCTCAAGCTCTACTTTCATCCTCGATGAAAGAGAGGGGCTTCTCTAACTCAAAGGTAGCCGCATTGAGCAAGAAGCTCCCTTCCTTTGTGTCCTCGCCTACTAGAGCCTTCCCCTTTTTACAGAAAGGGTTTGCGGCTGTACTAAAAGCAGTCGAGGCCGGCAAGCCTTGCCCCTCCCTGGAGGAGTGTAAACCCTTGTCGCTGGCCCGGCCTATGGACCACAAAGACTGGAAGGACGTCCATCTTACGTTCTCAGTTGGAAAGTTGGAGGCTGATATTGCCGGACGTCAGTTCGGCGAGGACCTCCCTAAGCTGACTGACTTTCTTTTGCGAAGAGAGTTCAAGACAAAAGAAAGACTGGCTGCCTCAATGTCTCTTCAGACTACTCTCGAGACGATGGCAAGTGACCCCAAGGTCCATGAAATGTTCATGGTGGTGGCCAAGACTCATCTGGCCACAGTGACGAAGGACCTTTATAGCTTCGTCAAGGCAAGGAGAGCTTGTAGGGAGTTCGTGTTCACCTCGGCTACGGTGAGGCACGAGCCAAGGGAACTAATCGCCTCCAACATTTGGGGAAAAGACCTTTTCCCTACCGACTTGGTCAAAGAAGTTGTTGATAAGGCCGCCTTGGAGAATAGAAACCTTCTCCAGAAGTGGGGCCTGGCTATCAAAAGAAAGTCTTCCCCGGATGAGGGTCCTCAACCAAAGAGGAAGACTATGAGGACTAGGCTACCGTCTCGGCCAGCCAAGCCTGTTAGACAGCAACAGCAACTGCAATTGCCATTGCCCCCAGTGCCCCAGATCGTGGCACAAACCCCGACCACTTTTCAGTGGGTACCCCAGGCCGTGTCGACACAGTCCACGGCATTCACCCCAGCGTTCGAAGGGCAGGCTACTTCCTTTCGAGCAAAGCCTAGAGGAGCAGCCAGAGGCTCGTCTAGGCGCCCCTCAAGGGGAAGGGGATTCAGGGGTGGTCGTGGTCAGGGAGGCAAGACCTCAGGACGGCAGTCCAAGTGAGATGATACCGGTAGGAGGGAGACTGATGAAATTTCGGGATCGGTGGACCTTCGATCCCTGGGCCCACAGCCTACTCAAAAATGGACTGGGCTGGAGCTGGTACAGCACTCCACCCCCGTGCCTTCGGTTTTTCCAACACTCCACCCCTGTTATGGAGGAGTACGTTGAAGAACTGTTGGAGAAAAAAGGTGATCCGAAGGGTGAAGCCCATCAATTTCTAAGGGAGGCTGTTTTGGGTTCCCAAGAAAGACTCGGAAAAGCTCAGAGTCATTCTGGACTTGTCGCCACTCAACAAGTTCATAGTGAATTGCAAATTCAAAATGCTAACACTGCAACACATAAGGACCTTACTGCCCAAGAGGGCATATTCCGTCTCTATAGACTTGTCAGACGCCTATTGGCACATTTCAATCAGCCATCGACTCTCCCCCTACCTAGGGTTCAGGCTACAACGAAGACTATACGCCTTCGGAGCCATGCCATTCGGGCTAAACATAGCCCCAAGGATTTTTACGAAGCTTGCGAGCGTAGCTCTCAAACAATTACGCCTAAAGGGAATTCAGGTAGTAGCCTACCTGGACGACTGGTTGGTGTGGGCAGCATCCGAGACAGAATGCTTGCAAGCTTCCAGTCAAGTGATCCAGTTCCTAGAGTACCTAGGCTTCAAGATCAACAGAAAAAAGTCTCGACTTTCTCCATCTCAAAAGTTCCAGTGGCTGGGAATCCACTGGGACCTTTTGTCACACTGTTTCTCCATCCCGGCGAAGAAAAGGAAGGAGATAGCGGGTTCTGTCAAGAGACTTCTAGATTCTGAAAGGATATCAAGACGCGAGCAGGAGAGGGTACTGGGCTCTCTCCAGTTTGCTTCGGTGACAGAACCAGTGCTAAGAGCACAGCTAAAGGATGCAACCGGAGTTTGGAGAAGTTATGCATCAAACGCGCGAAGAGATCTGAGAAGACCAGTTCCGCTTCGGCTAAGTACTCTTCTCAGGCCTTGGTCCCAAGCCAGACATCTAAAGAAGTCGGTACTTCTTCAGCCACCTCCCCCGTCGGTGACGATTCACTCAGACGCCTCGAAGGAGGGATGGGGAGGTCACTCTCATCGGAAAAAAGTCCAGGGGACTTGGTCCAAGCTATTCAAGACCTTTCACATAAAACTTTCTAGAAGCTATGGCAGTGCTCCTTACCTTAAAGAAAGTCTCCCCGCGTCACTCGATCCACATAAGGTTGGTGATGGACAGCGAGGTAGTTGTGAGATGCTTGAATCGACAAGGATCGAGGTCACCACCTCTCAACCAGGTGATGTTGGCCATCTTCCGATTGGCGGAAAAGAAGAAGTGGTACCTGTCAGCAGTTCACCTTCAAGGAGTCCGCAATGTGACGGCGGACGCTCTATCCAGGTTCACACCGATAGAGTCGGAATGGTCCTTAGACGCAGGATCATTCTCCTTCATTCTGAATCAAGTCCCAGAACTGCAGATAGACCTTTTTACGACGAAAGACAACAAGAAGTTACCCCTGTACGTGTCCCCGTACGAGGACCCCTTAGCGGAAGCAGTGGAAGCGATGTCCCTTGACTGGAACAGATAGTCCAAGATTTATCTGTTCCCTCCTCACAACCTTCTGTTGAGGGTCCTCAACAAACTGAGATCCTTCAAGGGGGTAGCGGCAATAGTGGCCCACAAGTGGCCGAACAGCGTGTGGTTCCCCCTGGCATTGGAACTGTAGCTGAAGTTTGTACCGCTACCAGATCCAGTTCTGACCCAGCGAGTCCAGAAGTCAACTGTCTGTGCTTCATTACAGAAAACCCGGACCCTGCAGCTCATGATTTTCTCTACCTAGCGGTGAGAAAGCGTTTCGGGATTTCGAAAGCCAGCATAGACTTCCTTGAGGAATATAAGTGCAAATCTACTAGAAGGCAATATGAGTCATCTTGGAGAAAATGGGTGGCCTTTTGTCAAGGCGAAGAATCCGCAGGAGATCTTGACAGACTTCTGCTTATCTTTCTTCTCCACCTCCATGGTCAAGGATTGGCAGCTAACACGATTTCAGCGTGTAAGTCTGCTTTGACAAGACCCATTCTATATGCCTTCCAGGTCGACCTAGGTAACGAGATCTTTAATAAAGTCCCGAAAGCCTGTGCTAGGCTCAGACCTTCAGCACCTCCAAAGCCCATTTCATGGTCTTTAGACAAGTTCTTCATTTCGCTTCTCTGTTGAGCAATGAAGAGTGTGCGTTAAAGGATTTGACACAAAAAGTTATTTTCCTATTTGCACTCGCATCCGGGGCCAGGGTTAGTGAGATTGTAGCCCTCTCGAGAGAGGCAGGTCATGTTCAGTTCCTGGATGGGGGAGAACTGAACCTGTTTCCGGATCCTACGTTTCTCGCCAAGAATGAGTTACCCACCAACAGGTGGGTTCCCTGGAGAATCTGCCCTCTGAAAGAAGATGCATCTCTATGTCCAGTAGAATGCCTAAAGGTCTATCTTCATAGAACTTCAGACTTCAAGGGTGGTCAACTATTCAGGGGAGAAACATCAGGCTCAAATTTATCTCTGAATCAACTCAGAGCGAAAATCACATATTTTATTCGCAGAGCGGATCCTGACAGTACACCCGCAGGTCACGATCCGAGGAAAGTTGCCTCATCCTTAAATTTCTTTAATTGTATGGATTTTGAACATCTCCGTTCATACACTGGCTGGAAGTCTTCCAGAGTGTTCTTTCGCCACTATGCGAAGCAAGTAGAGGAACTAAAGAGATCTGTGGTAGCAGTGGGTCGCGGTGTTAACCCTACTGTTTAACTCTGCGAGGAACAGTGGTTTTAATTGGGACGATTAATTCCAGGGTGAGTGTGTAGTTACATACTGTACTACAAACTAAGTGAGGGCACTGTGTTGCCCATGTAGACTGTTCCATTTCCAAAGGTGAACCTAGCATAAGTGCAGACATGTGTGCCGAGCGTTTCTAACGCTAATGTCATTGATTTGTAATACAGACTTTTATGACTTTGATACCTCGGTATCTTAAAAGTGGCATTTAGTGTTTTTTCTTTCAGACAAACAAGTTCTGTTTACTATCATACTTATGCTTAAAGTTTTGGGTTATCCTCCTCTTATGTATATATATATATATATAATTGTGGTTAACCTGTCTATTTATTACCTGTCAATAAACTGGTTCTTGAGAACCTTGCGTCTCCTTCACCTGTGTCAATTTATTGGTATAATTGAGCATTCATTCTTTGTACCTTATCTGGGATAATTCTAATAGAATTGTTCCTTTATGCAAGCTATGTTGCATTGGTTTTCCTCCTATGCGGATATAAAACCTTTGTCCAATACAAGTATTGTGCGGAAAACTGGTCGATATTTCATATTGACGCAGCGATTC
>NC_090732.1:66947158-66954658 GCF_036898095.1 Palaemon carinicauda
ATGAATGCTTAAAACAACTGTAAAGATAAATACTACTCATCTGCAGAAAAACTATTTATTATAAATATTTTAAAAAATTAGGTAGAAAAAAAAAGACCTGACATAAAAATTCATAAAAAAAAAGTTTATACATATATACACAAATCCTTTTAGGAATTGATTCTTGAATGTTTAGGACACATCTTGATGTATTTTGGATGAAGTCAGACCCATGGAGGTGAAGATCTGAAATGAGAAAAAAAGGGTAACTTTTTTTGGCCAAAAAAATTTGTCCAAATTTCATGAATTTTTTTGGGTACCCAAATGAAATAGGAAGTGGCTAATTTTTTTAGGGAATAAACATATGTTATCCTAAAATAGAAATATGTAAAAAAATCTTCATTATTTTGTAAATTACATTTATATCAGGGGCCATATCTAAAGGTAATTTTTTGAGTACTTAGAAATTTCGTAAAAAAATACATATATTTAATATATAATATGATATTTATGCAGGTAAAAATATACCAAAATATCACAAATTCTATAGGGAACAAGAATATATATAGATAGGGTAGCTTACGCTTCGGATATGTTCACAAAATGGCCGCCAACCACACTGACTCAGACTCCCTAATCTGCCACTTGAAATGTAGGAAGGGTATGTCAATTTCAAGGTGTTATTTACTAATCTAATTATTATTGGATATGCATAAAAATTGTATGGTGGGTTGCTGGATAATTGTCGATTATTTTACGACTATAAAATTAAAATTCTGACCCAAAAAATTTTTTTGAAGGGAAATAAAATCGAAAAAAAAAAATGTAAAACAATATAATATTTTAGCTAAAAAAATTTGATGATATTCAATCAAAAAAAAAAGTAAACAAAATTTTCCGACAAATAAACATCTAGAGGAATCATTACTCTGTGATAGTTCCTTAGTACGTAGTAATTTTGAAAGAATTGGGAAAAAACGAAAAAATGGCAATCACCGGAAAATCGAACACATACCTATATATACGCCATATCTGGCTAAAAAAAAGATAGGCATGGGTAGCCAGATCATCTAGAAACACTTTCCAACACTATAAAAATATAAGTTTTGCGACACTACTTGCCAATTCCTTACGGTAACATGACTAAACAAAAAAATGCAAAACAAATAAAAAGGGGCACTCGCGGAAAAATGGCTAACATTCTAATATACGGCATTTCAGAAAAAAAAAATTCAGCCACGTGCTAGGCAAACCATCAAGGCACATTTTCCGACAAATAAACATCTAAATGAATAATTACTCTGTGATAGTTCCTTAGTACGTAGTAATTTTGAAAGAAATGGGAAAAAACGAAAAAATGGCAATCACAGGAAAATCGAACACATACCTATATATTCGCCATATCTGGCTAAAAAAAGAAGATAGGCATGGGTAGCCAGATCATCTAGAAACACTTTCCAACACTATAAAATTATAAGTTTTGCGACACTAATTGCCAATTCCTTACGGTAACATGACTAAGCAAAAAAATGCAAAACAAATAAAAAGGGGCACTCGTGGAAAAATGGCCATTCTAATATACGGCATTTCAGAAAAAAAAAATTTCAGCCACGTGCTAGGCAAACCATCAAGGCACATTTTCCGACAAATAAACATATAAATGAAATATTACTCTGTGATAGTTCCTTAGTACGTAGTAATTTTGAAAGAAATGGGAAAAAACGAAAAAATGGCAATCACAGGAAAATCGAACACATACTTATATATACGCCATATCTGGCTAAAAAAAAAAAAAAATAGGCATGGGTAGCCAGATCATCTAGAAACACTTTCCAACACTATAAAAATATAAGTTTTGCGACACTACTTGCCAATTCCTTACGGTAACATGACTAAGCAAAAAAATGCAAAACAAATAAAAAGGGGCACTCGCGGAAAAATGCCCAACATTCTAATATACGGCATCTCAGATAAAAAAAAAAAAAGACATGCACGTGTTAGCCCAACCATCAAGGCACACTTTCTAACACATAAACATGAAAAAAAAATCAATAATATACGGCAATTCCTTACTACGTAGTAAATTTTTACAAATATTGAAAAAAAACAGAAATTGGCAACCGCAGTTAAATACCCAATATACCAATAACTACGTCGTATCTGACAAAAACAAAATCACGCATGGGTAGCCAGATCATCTAGACACACTTTCCAACACTAAAAAAGCAAAAGTTTTACGACACTATTTCGCAATATCTTACGGAAAAATGACTTGGCAAAAAAATGAAAAAAAATGAAAAAGGGACACTCGCGGTAAAATGCCTGACATTCTAATATACGGCATCTCAGATAAAAAAAAAAGACATGCACGTGTTAGCCCAACCATCAAGGCACACTTTCTAACACATAAACATGAAAAAAAAATGAATAATATACGGCAATTCCTTACTACGTAGTAATTTTTGCAAATATTGAAAAAAAACAGAAATTGGTAACCGCAGTTAAATACCCAATATACCAATAACTACGTCGTATCTGACAAAAACAAAGTCATGCATGGGTAGCCAGATCATCTAGACACACTTTACAACACTAAACAAGCAAAAGTTTTACGACACTATTTGGCAATATCTTACAGAAAAATGACTTGGCAAAAAAATGAAAAAAAATGAAAAAGGGGCACTCGCGGTAAACTGGTCCTCGTGGTGATGAACGACATTTTAACTAAAAAAAAAATCATGCACATGGTAGCCAAACAATCCACCAAGACTTTCCACAACTGATAACCTATACATGTTGCACCATTCTACGACAATTTCATAATACGTAATAACTTTGATAATTATGCAAACGACCTTAGAAGGGTAAACTCGGTCGCGCTCGACCCCGACGCGTCTCAGAAATCGGGGAAGGAGTACAGCTACAGCAATACACATCTGGACACTACTAGAGCATGTAGGGGAGACACCTCCTGCAGGTCGATCACCCACAAATTCAGTCACGGGGGTGAGTCACGTGAGAAAAACCTGTTTTTTTTTGACGCTCGGGGTCGCAAACGACCCATCGTACCTATCCAGGGTTAAAATACCTTCTGTAAGATTTGGAGATGTCCTTCCCAGGTCGATGAATATACCACAATATTGTCGAGATGTATGCCTACTACTTTTATCGATCCTAGAAGGTTATCCATCGCACGTTGAAAAGTAGCGTGGTGTTCATTTGTCCAAATGGCATGATAGTGTATTAATAAAATTCAAATGCGCTTATAAAAGCTGATACCAATTTTGCGTTATCCAAAAGAATTTGATAATAATCTTTCAACAAGTCGATCTTGGAGACGAACCTTGCTTCTCCGATATTGTCAAGTAGTTAGCCGATGAGCAGCAATAGCTAATTATTGGCCCCACTGATCGACTTTCACTTTCGGTAGTCAGTACACATCCTCAACGATCAGTCAGGATTTTTCATGAGCAAACATGGAGAACTGTAAGGGCTACAACTTTGAT
Organism: Palaemon carinicauda; assembly: GCF_036898095.1. Taxonomy (NCBI): domain Eukaryota; kingdom Metazoa; phylum Arthropoda; class Malacostraca; order Decapoda; family Palaemonidae; genus Palaemon; species Palaemon carinicauda. Next base: position 66,950,644 of record NC_090732.1, read on the forward strand.
TGGCTAATCTGCTTTATAACAAATAGTCCACTTCTTTTTTCATGACATCTCGGTGATACGGCGACAGTGAATAGGCGTGTTAATTAGATGGTCTTTCCGGTGTTTTGAGGTGTATCTCATGCTTCGTCAGGTTGGTTCCTTTCGGGACGTCCGAGAAAATTTCAGGGAAACTGCTAATTAATCGGATTAATTCCACTTGTTGCCACCAATTGATAGACGAATTATTCCCTTTTCCTACTGCCCTTACCTCATATCTGTCATGTTCCATAGATGGCATGGTTTGTGCCATACATACTTGTGAAGCTTCGGTCTAATTTCTGCTCAAGCAGGGTTTCATTAGGTTGACGTGTGCTTTCCTTTGACTTTTCCTTCGTCCTAGGGTTTCAATAACATAGGTCAGGTCACTGATATTTTCCATAACCTTGAATGGTCCTTGAAACTTGTTGGTAAGTGGGAATCTCCTTATTGGCAGGAAAATTAATACATGTTGTCCTGTCGAAAATTGTCTGTCCTTACATTTCATATCAAACCTTTGCTTCATTTTTCCTTGACTCATCTTCAGGTTTTCTAAAGAAAATTTCCTTATCTCGCCAATCCTTTTCCTCAAATTCTTGACATATTCTCCATCCGTTTCCTCTTGATCCTTACATTTTTCTGCTAACATTTTAATCGGTCCTCGTACTTCTCGTCCAAATACCATTTCATTCGGCCTACATCCCATGCTTTCTTAATAAGCATTACGTACCTCGAATAACATCAATGGTAAACCGTTTCGTTGCAGGACTTCGTTAACATACTTTTCAAAGTTTGATGAAACCTCTTTAATATACTTTGGGTCTCCGGATGATAAGCATTTTATAGTTGTTTTTTCATATCCAACAGTTTCATTACGTCCTGAAATAAGTTTGACGTGAATTTCGTTCCTCGGTCACTTTGAACGATTTCTGGTATACCAAACTTAGTGAAAAAGTCTAGTAACTTCTCAGTGGCTATTTTGGCACTGATGTTCCTGACGGGTATGGCTTCTGGGTATCTTGTTACTGGACACATCAAGGTTAACATATATTCACGACCTTTTTTTGTCCTTGGTAGCGGTCCCACAATGTCGATCATTACCTTTCTGCCATCTGACATACATGACATGAACGGCAAAAGTGGCTCACATCATTATGCATGCCAGGCCAGGAAAAGTGTTTCATTATGCTCTCCGTCTTTTTCCTTATCCCCATATGTCCCGTCTCGTACGCAACGGCGATCATTTATCTACTCAGCGGTGCGGAAATTAATATCTGACAATATATCCCCCATCCGGCATTTCCAGGGATATTGATGGGTCTATGCTTTCTCATAAGCAGCCAATCCTTAAGATAATAACAGGTAGGAGACTGCAGTGCTTCTGTCCCCTCCACCGCACGGTACAATAACTCTGTTAAAATTGCATCCTTCCATTGCTATCCTATCAGCCTTTTCCTACTCACTTGTCCTACTTCTAACATTGAATTTTCTATTTCTTCCAAGTTTCTCTTGTCCGCTCATCTGGCGTTCTTCAGAAAAAAAAATCCCCCAAGTTCATTGCTAATTGGATTTCTTTTTTTTTTCTTTTTCAGCAGCCACTTTCTCCTTCATACTCCAAGTCGTAAATAAACTAGGAAACAGATATGGGTAGACTCGAGTTCAGTCGTAGGACTATACCTAAGGTTTCTCCGTTTCAATAGGACAAGGCACGAACGGCGCTCCATCAACCACATTACACAGCAGGACATCAACTCCCTCAACAGCCAATGAATCCTGTACCGCAAAGTCAAAATTACCCGTCACCAACTCACATGACAGTTTCAAATGGAATATAGGGGTGACCTCCTCACCTCTTATTCCTTTCAAAATAACTGAGTCTCCTGTTAGAGACTGATCCACCAACAGGTGTACTCCTCGTACCACTACACTATGATTACAACCTGTGTCACGCAATATCCTGACTGGGGTTCGCTCACTCCCGTCTATTGCTGATAACATACCTTCATAAATATATGGTTTTAAGGCATCCATGCCGTTTGGGTCCATACTTTCCCGACTGTTTCTTCACCTTCGCATTCTGTGGAGTCGAATTATCCTTAATCACTTGAGCAACTGCTTTCGGTTGGTTTGACCAACATTCCTTACTGATATGGCCTCTCTTGCCACACTTATCAACCTTCTGCACGTCTTTCATGATACTTGAAGGAGGATGATTCGACGATTGTTGCTGTGGTACTATCACATTCTGCTAAGGGTCAGTCCCAGTGTTACTTCTATTGTAACTGTATAACATGTTCCCATAGCTATTACTGAACTGGTTTCCATGGTTCGGAAAATACTTGATACTAAGTCAGAATGTTGGTTGAAACTTTATGCCCGAGGAGGGTTTACGACTGATAATATTGTAATGTACACTCAGCGAAGCGGCTTTATCAAGTTTCTTTCCCCCTCTCTCTCTCTCAAGTACGTTCGAATGTGCTCAGGAATTCCCCGTAGATACTGTTCTAGTATTATCAATTCTTCCAAACTAGCCATCTTCCATAGGTTAATAGCTTCTTTCCATCTCTTAAAACAATGTTGTACCTTATAAGTGTAATCCAGGAAAGTAATTTTCTCGTCCTTTCTCAAAATTCGGAACCTTTCATTATAATATTCAGGGGTCATCTGATACACTTGCAGCACGCCCCTCTTCACTTCTTGATACTCCATCCTCTGGTTCTGATATAAGAATAAGTAAGCACTGCGGCCCCTTCCCAAAGAGTACACTCTGCAATAACAAAGACCAATTATCTTCTGGCCATTTCATCATCGCTGCGAGCGTTTCAAAATGATCGAATAACTCATCTGGATCCTCTTCTGGGAACCTTGTAATTAACATATTGGTTTCCGACACAATAAACACTGGATCATGCTTAGCAGGGGCTATCTCGGTCTGCCTTGTCAACTGTGCACGGGCGTTCAACAACTCCAAATGCCTCGCTTCTGTCGTATCTTTTTCTTCCTGTCTTGTTCTTTTTTTCTTCCTGTCTTCTCTATTTTTATTCCTGTCTTCTCTCTTTTTCTTCTTCTCGTCATGCTTCCATTTCTTTCGCACATTGTCTTTCTTACTCTTTTTCTTCTCGCCCTGCTTCCATTAACCATGCGTGTCTTGGGATATCTTGCTTCTTCTTGTTCATCTGCCATCATCTTTAAGTCAAGCAAATTTTCCTCCGGTGCAATTTGTTGAATCTCAGCTTCAGCATTACTATCTGCTTTCATGACTTGAGTTTCTGAGTCAACTAGTCTTTGCTTCGCTAAAAGTACTTCCTCAGATTCCTCCAACACTTCAGGAGCTGCCACAATGTTCCCTTCCGACAAATTTCCCGAGTTTAATAATGCTTCTAAGGCTAGACACGTGATTTGGGCTTTAATTCTCCCACTCATTGCATGACTGCCAAATGCCATTAAGATAGAGAACCACTGAACTTTAGTTACATTAGCTTCTGACAATTCCTGAATACTTGCGTTATTCAAAAAATCTTGGATATTAAACCGTGCCATCTTGTAATTTAACAATATTGAATTCCTTTCTAAAAAAATTATCCAAATAATAAACAAGATCCTATCAATACTGTACTATTGAAACCTCTAGTCAAAACACGGCCCTGTTATCACCAATATTTAAAATAGTCTCGCTCGATACAAAATGGTCTGGGCACCAAAAATATATTAAAATATGGTGGCTCCCGGGTCGAGGCACCCAAAAATATATCATACTATGGCTCGTGACACAGAACCAGACATATAGTATAACATATACGACAACTGGCAAGTTGATCAACCTCTCGAATTCCAAACTCAGTTGTCTGCTTTTGCATTAAAACTGTCACACTTTAAAATACTAATGCACGAATTCTGAGACAGTTAAATAACTCCCAGCCAGCAATATAAATTATAAAACACTGAATAACCAAAGGTCTTTTAAGTACTCTTAAAACTAAACTAGGTTATTATCATTACA
>NC_090732.1:66962195-66969695 GCF_036898095.1 Palaemon carinicauda
GACTGATGTCTCACCAGGTAAATCCTCGGACAGCTAGATTAGTGTCAGGTTCAGATTTCCTTTTATGGGCTCTCGTGGCATGGTTGGTTTCGACCTGGCCTTTCATTAGAAGGGGCTAGCGTTCGATCCCAAGTATGAGGTAGAAATTTATTTCTATTTGAACACGATGTTGTGTTGATATTTATCCATATATATATATATATATATATATATATATATATATATATATATATATATATATATATATATATATATATATATATATATATATATATACATATATACATATATATATATATAAATATTTATATATATATATATATATATATATATATATATATATATTTATATATATATATATATATATATATATATATATATATATATATATATATATATATATATATACTGTATATATATATATATACATATATATATATATATATATATATATATATATATATATATATATATATATATATATATATATATACATATTTAAATATATATATATATATATATATATATATATATATATATATATATATATATATATATATATATACATACATATATATATATATATATATATATATATATATATATATATATATATATATATATATATATATATATATATATATATATATATATATGTATGTATATGTATATATTTATACATATACATATATATTACTATATGATGGCTCTCATGTCTGGGCGCCCAAGAATATATTATACTACGGCTCGAAATAGTGAACCAAACATATAATATAATATATACTATGACTGGCAAGTTAATGAACCTCACGATTTCCCTACTCGCTTGTATGCTTTTATATTAAAACCGTTACACTTTATAATATTAATCACTGAATTCTGAGACAGTTAAATTACTCCCAGATAGCAATATATAAAAATACTGTATGTCCAAAGGACTCTTAAGTTCACTCAAAACTAAACTTGGTAATTATTATTACCAACAACCTTATTACGGTTCATTAACAGAATACGAACGTAATTATTCTAAACAAAGGTGATTTTAATTATACACTCATCACAAAAAGAAATATATTCTATATAAATTACAATACTTTCGAAAATAATTTACATAATAACAAATACAATCATTCGAATTATTAAGCCTGAACAAAATTTAGATTGAAACAAAAATGTTACGATCTGAAAATTATATATTGACATGACTTAAAATGTTAAATTTTAATAATCCCTAGACCAAGAAAAAGAAATAACACCTACGAAAATTGTACAATCACTAGTTTAACTTGAAATTAAATATGAATACAATATTTCAGTTTGACACTTAAAGAAAAATTATAACCAAATCACAATACAAATACCTAACCTTCCTACAGGGCCATTTACAAGAATTCTAAGAATTTTCCTATAAGTACTCACTACACAAGATATATGCGAGGGCACAATATCACTGTGGAGAGGACTCACTATAGGTACTGAACACTTTTAAAATAATACTCTGAGCTGAGAGAGAGGTGAGAGTGAGATCTGAAGGCTTGTTAAATATAAAAGCTAGCTACTTCCAAAAACTTCACAATGAACTGGGAAGCATTTGGGGCCGAGCATGGCATCTGATTTTTTACCAAGTACTGCTCTCGAATGCGTATTCATGCAACAGGGAGACGGACTCTGTCAGTCAGCTAGCTCCTCCCACTTTTTGTCAAAAAAAAAAAAAAAAAAAAAGATTACATCTTATCGCTAGGTATTTCAAGAAATTTCCAAAGCACATGGTACAGTGTATTCTCTCGCAAATATGGCATAATATATAAAAGAACATTACATAAGCCCTTGTTCCTGTCATGTATCATCACATAACAATCTCAAACAGATTACGTAAGACTTCGTAACAAAATATGTGAAATAAAAAGTTTATTCTTAAAAATAACATAAATTTACATATACTAACTTGAATAAGGAATATAATGAAATTAATCACGAAAGTCTTACATAACTTACATATTAAACTTGAATCTACACGAGAACTCATCTTAAGAGCTGGCTAACCTCTCTTCAATGCACAAATAAAATCTAAATAAAATCATTAATAAACTACTGTATTTACTCTACACTAGACCAGCTTCATAAGGTAGCTCCCTCCAAAAGGGCCTGAATCCATCAAATCAGCCCGAGATAAATAATCTGCACCCATGTTATCTTTACCTGATATATGCTTTACATTAATGCAATACGGTTGCAAACATAATGACCACCTAGTTAGTTAACCTTTGATTATTATTTTTCATCTTATTCACAAAATTTTAAGGAGTATGATCCGAATAGACTGTAATCTCTTCATTTTGTGTTCGATTCACATAGACCTCGAACTTGTTTGTTGCCGTAACTAATACTAGTTATTCCTTTCCAACTGTCAAGTAGGCTTGCTGATGCTCCTTCAGTTTCGATGACATAAAACACAGAGGATGAAGAACTCCTTCCTTATATTCTTCAATAAGACAGCTATAATCCCATTATCCGACACATCCACTTGGATAAGGAATTTCTTCCTGAAATCAGGGGCTCGCAGTATCAGTTTCATAGTTGATATAGCCTTTATCCTGTCGAAGGATTCCTGGGACTCGCTGGTATATACAAGTATTTTCTTGGGGCTAGTCAAATTCATCAAGGGAGCGACTACAGCCGAAAAGTTAGGGCAAAAACGTCAGTAAAATCCTGCCATCCCTAAAAAGTGTTGTAACTACTTCCTTGTTGTGGGGATGATGCTTTCCTTATTCATTTGACATTAGCGGCTACCGGGGTGATTAGTCCTTGTCATACTTCAAATCCCAAATACCAAACGGTTGCCTTTACAATTTTGCTCTTCTCCAGGGTAATCGTCAGATGTGCTCCTCGCACCTTTTAAAATACCTTCTGTAAGATTTGGAGATGTCCTTCCCAGGTCGATGAATATACCACAATATTGTCGAGATGTATGCCTACTACTTTTATCGATCCTAGAAGGTTATCCGTCGCACGTTGAAAAGTAGCGTGGTGTTCATTTGTCCAAATGGCATGATAGTGTATTAATAAAATTCAAATGCGCTTATAAAAGCTGATACCAATTTTGCGTTATCCAAAAGAATTTGATAATAATCTTTCAACAAGTCGATCTTGGAGACGAACCTTGCTTCTCCGATATTGTCAAGTAGTTAGCCGATGAGCAGCAATAGCTAATTATTGGCCCCACTGATCGACTTTCACTTTCGGTAGTCCGTACACATCCTCAACGATCAGTCAGAATTTTTCATGAGCAAACATGGAGAACTGTAAGGGCTACAGCTTTGATTGGCTAATCTGCTTTATAACAAATAGTCCACTTCTTTTTTCATGACATCTCGGTGATACGGCGACAGTGAATAGGCGTGTTAATTAGATGGTCTTTCCGGTGTTTTGAGGTGTATCTCATGCTTCGTCAGGTTGGTTCCTTTCGGGACGTCCGAGAAAATTTCAGGGAAACTGCTAATTAATCGGATTAATTCCACTTGTTGCCACCAATTGATAGACGAATTATTCCCTTTTCCTACTGCCCTTACCTCATATCTGTCATGTTCCATAGATGGCATGGTTTGTGCCATACATACTTGTGAAGCTTCGGTCTAATTTCTGCTCAAGCAGGGTTTCATTAGGTTGACGTGTACTTTCCTTTGACTTTTCCTTCGTCCTAGGGTTTCAATAACATAGGTCAGGTCACTGATATTTTCCATAACCTTGAATGGTCCTTGAAACTTGTTGGTAAGTGGGAATCTCCTTATTGGCAGGAAAATTAATACATGTTGTCCTGTCGAAAATTGTCTGTCCTTACATTTCATATCAAACCTTTGCTTCATTTTTCCTTGACTCATCTTCAGGTTTTCTAAAGAAAATTTCCTTATCTCGCCAATCCTTTTCCTCAAATTCTTGACATATTCTCCATCCGTTTCCTCTTGATCCTTACATTTTTCTGCTAACATTTTAATCGGTCCTCGTACTTCTCGTCCAAATACCATTTCATTCGCCCTACATCCCATGCTTTCTTAATAAGCATTACGTACCTCGAATAACATCAATGGTAAACCGTTTCGTTGCAGGACTTCGTTAACATACTTTTCAAAGTTTGATGAAACCTCTTTAATATACTTTGGGTCTCCGGATGATAAGCAGTTTATAGTTGTTTTTTCATATCCAACAGTTTCATTACGTCCTGAAATAAGTTTGACGTGAATTTCGTTCCTCGGTCACTTTGAACGATTTCTGGTATACCAAACTTAGTGAAAAAGTCTAGTAACTTCTCAGTGGCTATTTTGGCACTGATGTTCCTGACGGGTATGGCTTCTGGGTATCTTGTTACTGGACACATCAAGGTTAACATATATTCATGACCTTTTTTTGTCCTTGGTAGCGGTCCCACAATGTCGATCATTACCTTTCTGCCATCTGACATACATGACATGAACGGCAAAAGTGGCTCACATCATTATGCATGCCAGGCCAGGAAAAGTGTTTCATTATGCTCTCCGTCTTTTTCCTTAACCCCATATGTCCCGTCTCGTACGCGACGGCGATCATTTATCTACTCAGCGGTGCGAAAATTAATATCTGACAATATATCCCCCATCCGGCATTTCCAGGGATATTGATGGGTCTATGCTTTCTCATAAGCAGCCAATCCTTAAGATAATAACAGGTAGGAGACTGCAGTGCTTCTGTCCCCTCCACCGCACGGTACAATAACTCTGTTAAAATTGCATCCTTCCATTGCTATCCTATCAGCCTTTTCCTACTCACTTGTCCTACTTCTAACATTGAATTTTCTATTTCTTCCAAGTTTCTCTTGTCCGCTCATCTGGCGTTCTTCAGAAAAAAAAATCCCCCAAGTTCATTGCTAATTGGATTTCTTTTTTTTTTTCTTTTTCAGCAGCCACTTTCTCCTTCATACTCCAAGTCGTAAATAAACTAGGAAACAGATATGGGTAGACTCGAGTTCAGTCGTAGGATTATACCTAAGGTTTCTCCGTTTCAGTAGGACAAGGCACGAACGGCGCTCCATCAACCACATTACACAGCAGGACATCAACTCCCTCAACAGCCAATGAATCCTGTACCGCAAAGTCAAAATTACCCGTCACCAACTCACATGACAGTTTCAAATGGAATATAGGGGTGACCTCCTCACCTCTTATTCCTTTCAAAATAACTGAGTCTCCTGTTAGAGACTGATCCACCAACAGGTGTACTCCTCGTACCACTACACTATGATTACAACCTGTGTCACGCAATATCCTGACTGGGGTTCGCTCACTCCCGTCTATTGCTGATAACATACCTTCATAAATATATGGTTTTAAGGCATCCATGCCGTTTGGGTCCATACTTTCCCGACTGTTTCTTCACCTTCGCATTCTGTGGAGTCGAATTATCCTTAATCACTTGAGCAATTGCTTTCAGTTGGTTTGACCAACATTCCTTACTGATATGGCCTCTCTTGCCACACTTATCAACCTTCTGCACGTCTTTCATGATACTTGAAGGAGGATGATTCGACGATTGTTGCTGTGGTACTATCACATTCTGCTAAGGGTCAGTCCCAGTGTTACTTCTATTGTAACTGTATAACATGTTCCCATAGCTATTACTGAACTGGTTTCCATGGTTCGGAAAATACTTGATACTAAGTCAGAATGTTGGTTGAAACTTTATGCCCGAGGAGGGTTTACGACTGATAATATTGTAATGTACACTCAGCGAAGCGGCTTTATCAAGTTTCTTTCCCCCTCTCTCTCTCTCAAGTACGTTCGAATGTGCTCAGGAATTCCCCGTAGATACTGTTCTAGTATTATCAATTCTTCCAAACTAGCCATCTTCCATAGGTTAATAGCTTCTTTCCATCTCTTAAAACAATGTTGTACCTTATAAGTGTAATCCAGGAAAGTAATTTTCTCGTCCTTTCTCAAAATTCGGAACCTTTCATTATAATATTCAGGGGTCATCTGATACACTTGCAGCACGCCCCTCTTCACTTCTTGATACTCCATCCTCTGGTTCTGATATAAGAATAAGTAAGCACTGCGGCCCCTTCCCAAAGAGTACACTCTGCAATAACAAGGACCAATTATCTTCTGGCCATTTCATCATCGCTGCGAGCGTTTCAAAATGATCGAATAACTCATCTGGATCCTCTTCTGGGAACCTTGTAATTAACATATTGGTTTCCGACACAATAAACACTGGATCAAGCTTAGCAGGGGCTATCTCGGTCTGCCTTGTCAACTGTGCACGTGCGTTCAACAACTCCAAATGCCTCGCTTCTGTCGTATCTTTTTCTTCCTGTCTTGTTCTTTTTTTCTTCCTGTCTTCTCTATTTTTATTCCTGTCTTCTCTCTTTTTCTTCTTCTCGTCATGCTTCCATTTCTTTCGCACATTGTCTTTCTTACTCTTTTTCTTCTCGCCCTGCTTCCATTAACCATGCGTGTCTTGGGATATCTTGCTTCTTCTTGTTCATCTGCCATCATCTTTAAGTCAAGCAAATTTTCCTCCGGTGCAATTTGTTGAATCTCAGCTTCAGCATTACTATCTGCTTTCATGACTTGAGTTTCTGAGTCAACTAGTCTTTGCTTCGCTAAAAATACTTCCTCAGATTCCTCCAACACTTCAGGAGCTGCCACAATGTTCCCTTCCGACAAATTTCCCGAGTTTAATAATGCTTCTAAGGCTAGACACGTGATTTGGGCTTTAATTCTCCCACTCATTGCATGACTGCCAAATGCCATTAAGATAGAGAACCACTGAACTTTAGTTACATCAGCTTCTGACAATTCCTGAATACTTGCGTTATTCAAAAAATCTTGGATATTAAACCGTGCCATCTTGTAATTTAACAATATTGAATTCCTTTCTAAAAAAATTATCCAAATAATAAACAAGATCCTATCAATACTGTACTATTGAAACCTCTAGTCAAAACACGGCCCTGTTATCACCAATATTTAAAATAGTCTCGCTCGATACAAAATGGTCTGGGCACCAAAAATATATTAATATATGGTGGCTCCCGGGTCGAGGCACCCAAAAATATATCATACTATGGCTCGTGACACAGAACCAGACATATAGTATAACATATACGACAACTGGCAAGTTGATCAACCTCTCGAATTCCAAACTCAGTTGTCTGCTTTTGCATTAAAACTATCACACTTTAAAATACTAATGCACGAATTCTGAGACAGTTAAATAACTCCCAGCCAGCAATATAAATTATAAAACACTGAATAACCAAAGGTCTTTTAAGTACTCTTAAAACTAAACTAGGTTATTATCATTACAAATAACCTTACTACAATTCATTGACAGGATACGAGCGAAACTATTCTAAGCAATGGTGATTGGAACAATAGTCTCTTTGGAAAAGAATTCACATAATAACAATACAATCTCTCGAAATAATAGGTCTGAACAAAACTTAGATTAAGACAAAAATATTACAGT
>NC_090732.1:66984695-67027195 GCF_036898095.1 Palaemon carinicauda
CCACTATTCACTCATGCAACAGCTCAAATACATCGTCACAGTGAACAAAGAGGAGACCATCTTCGCTATTGTGACTAAAATCAGATACCACTTGACATCCCTTATGTTAGTCAACTTCTTTGATGTTTTGGTTCCTTGGGCAAGATGAACCTGAGTGTGTCAAAGGTGATAGCAGTCGGACCGTAAAGATTGTGACACAGTGCAGTTCATGTATATCCATTTTACATCTCCAAAAATTATGTCATCTACATTAAATTCTTGAACTATACAGTCCTCTATTCTGTTTACAAATGAACGTATTTGGCATTGCTGGTAGTGACCACCTGCAAGCTTCTCAGCGAGCTTCACAGCTACAACTTCTAGTAAACATCATAGAACTTGGATGGTTAGTTCATTAAGGGCTATCTCTGAGCCCTGCATGCCTATGGCAGACTTGACACATGTTGTTAAAGTCTGTTGAAATAATGTACTGCCAGCGGCTTATAAGATGTAGATTGGAATCAATGTCTGGAATGAAGGAGGGCTGTGATTTACTCATTCGTCTGAAATCTGCAAAGGTGGTGACTAATTGAAAACAACAACAGTGTTTAAAGCACTGCCCTTTGAACTGGGATTCACTCTAGTTAGTTCGGTTGGGAAATCATGTAATATAGACTACAAAAGCATCACCATTATTGTAGCAGCTCACTCACCTCAAATAAGCAATGGTTTTTACAGTTGTGTTCATACCATGATCTTCACCAACTCGTGCTTAGTGGGATTCATTGATACCTTTGTATTATAAAATTTGGTTAATGGGAAGTTCCATTACTGCTACTGCTGTTAGGAAGCTTTAGCTCTGAGTGATTTATGGCTCCGAACTGGCATCATTATAAATAAACTTTGGTAGAAAAATATACGAAAATAACAAATGAGCATCACTTTTAAATAGTGGAAGCTACTGCAATACAAAAGAAAGAAGAATCAAGTCTTATCTTTGAGGTAACTTTTAAAGGATTTAAACTTTCATAACATACGCTATTATACCTATAATTAACGTTCAGATATGTTCTACCAGTGCAATACTGTTCAGCATTACTTTCAATACACATAGCACTTGAGGTACTGCGGTACAAATCCCATACTATTACTAACAGTCTCCCCCTCCCTTTAACTTGACATTGTATAAAACTTTACAAATCTAATCTCTCAGGGAGCTTCCCTCTATTCATCCTGTTGGGAAGTAATCTAACGTTGTTGTGTACTGGTACATGAACAGATTTTAAATCTACATTTGATGATTGAGCATCTTGGTTAATATCTGATTCAGTTGATCTTACTGAAAATTTTCCATCTCTAACATCCATGTGATCTACTTTATTTTCATTTAATGACTAATTGATGAACATGGGATTTTACAATATTTCCAACAATTTGAACATCATAATGTAAATTTCCTATCTCTCTTACAATCTCTCTTGGTATCCACCTATCTAAGAGTATTGTAAGATATTACCATGACGATTATTGTTTACATGACCACGCTCTCCATATACTGAAAAATTATGCAAAGCTATTATTTTCGTCTATTACTTTTTCATAATCTAAAATAATTTGCCACATGGGAAACAAGTTGAATTTATAGAATAACTATAGCATTATAAAAAAAACACTAGCCTGGTTTCCTCACTAAAGGACCTGGGACTGGCATCGTCATCATAGTCAACCAAACAGAAGTTTGCGATGTCAGTGTACATTTGATATATATGCAAAATATATACTAAATTGAAAATGGAGTAATTATTCAAAAGTGTCACTATTTCTGAATTGTATATTTTAGGGAAACTAACACTTCCCTTTTTAATTTAGTATACATTTTGAATATATATCAAATGTACACTGGCATTACAAACTTCTGTTTGGTTGACTGTTGACATGTCAGTTCCAGGTCGTTAAGTGAAGAAACCAGGCTAGCTTTTTATAGATCAATAGTTATTTTGCAATTTTAACTTGTTTCCAATGTGGCGAATTGTTCTAAATTATGAAAAAGTAATAAAGGAAAACAACAGTTTTACATGATATGGCAGTATATGGAGAACGTGGTCTTGTAATAAAATACCACCATGACATTACATTTTCAACTTGTTTATACCCTTTTTCTTCTAAATCACTTTGCACACTTGGTTACAACAAATCTAACTTACATCTAATCCTCGTCTTTATCAACAAATTTGATGGTGTCACACCTATTATGCTGTGCAGTGTTGTTCTATAAAACAATACAAATTTTGATACATAAAAAAATATGTAATTTGCATTAGATTTTTTTACACTTCACATAATGCTTTGATTTTTTAATAAATATTTCAACTTTTCTATTCGTGGAAGGATAGTCTGTTGCTGAAAATGTATGATTAATACCGTTTACATTACAAAACTCCTCAGTTACAATTCTTTCTGGAATACCATGTGTAGAAAAAAAATCAATTATTTTACAGTTGCATGAGAGGTTGTTGTCTTTATGGAAATTTCTTCTGGCCATTTACTGTAAGCCTCTACAACTATGAAAAACAAATAACGTAAAAAAGGACCTGCAAAATCTATGTACACTTCGCCATGGATACCTGTGTAACTCACATGGTACATTCTACGGAGAGTATATTTTTGTACAGATGAGCAAGAGAAGTCTCCCTACAACATGCAACAGGGATACACAGCTTCTACATTAGTGGAAGGATGATCTGTTGCTGAAAATGTAGGTTTAATACCATTTATATCACAAAACTCTTTAAACTCTTGTGAGGTAAACTATGGACCATTTTCAATTACAATTCTTTCTGGAATACCATGTATGAAAAAAATTGCATAAATTCATTTATATTTGCATAAGAGGTTGTTGTCTTAATTGGAATTACTTCTGCCCATTTACTGTAAGCATCTATTCTACACCAATAAAAAAACAAATCACCTAAAAAAGGACCTGCTAAATCCATGTGTACTCTTTGCCATAGATACCTGGGTAACTCCCATGGGTACATTCTATAGAGAGTATATTTTTGTTATAAATGAGCGTGACTTTGTTCCGGGTAAGTCTCCCTCCAACATGCAACAAGGATCAACAGGCGAGGATAGGAGCACTAACACTCAAGGGCACAGCACCCTGGCAATATCTTTGGTGATGTAGTTCACAAACCTTCACTCTCATAAGAGAGTGTTCTCTGTCCAGAGACCTAAATATCCACACCTGACTGAGTAATTAGTTGATGGTCTACCTTAGCGTTGTCATTCTTTGGTTCTATTTTGAATTCGTCCTAGTGACCCCAGTGAGGCACTGGAGAGGCATTTACGTTAACATAAACAAAGACAATGGATAGGATCAGTGATGTATTAAAGTAAAGTTAAATGGGGATCTTCCCGTTCAAAGCACTAAGTTAAAGCTGTGTACACTCACGTATACCAACTTACCTATACCAACAGTAGGTTACTCTCTTCAATATTTTGGGTTCAACTAACCCACACTAAATAATTGGTTTGTTTAATGCAATCTATTCTAATTTATCTATTACAATAAAGAAGAAAATCAGGGTAACTTAATGGCTTACCAAAATAGCAAAATTAATAAATGAAATGTTAACCACTATTTACAACACAAATGAACACTGAAAATAATAGACCGAATTAAAACGTAGGATTAACCCTTCAACTGAATAAAGGAAATTAAAATCTTATGGCAAATAATCTTGTCCTAACTTAAGCAGTAGGCTACTGTGAGGTCCAAATACGTGTTCACTGACCTGAGACAATTACTAACAAATAAAACACATTTACATTAAATTCAACACAAGCAGCCTAAAAAAAAAAAAAATGTAATACCAGACCGTTACCTAAACTTTACTTAGAGCAAGATGAAAATTATCTAAAGAGTCTTGATCCTGGGCGCCCATGTCCAGAGAATGATGGTTTTGAGTTCTGCCTCACTAGGCCTACTGTAGCGCACTTAGTGGAGTTGATGGCCCTTCCAACTCGCACCTACCTTTGATATGCCTTTCCACAGGAATTGCAGCTTTCTCCTCAACGTCTGTGAGTCTGCAACCTCTCGAGCCTTCTATTTTGTCCCTTGCTCCTATGGAATCTGGATCTGTTGATATACAAGGGGACAGGCTGGTAGGGTAAGCGGAGAGCATGAAGGTGACTCACTGTAGGTAACTGACCCAACTTAACGATAGTGAGGCATGGAGCTTTGTGAGGTCTGTTTCAGGTTTCCAGCCTCCGGCTTCCTTATTCTCAACAGCAGCACAGCGAGATGCGTAGGCTAGTGGTCGTGAGATGCCATCTTTACTTTAGGACAGTCTTAAAAGACTCGTGGCTTGTGAGTGTTATGCAGTACTCTATTTACAATACAAGGAGCAATCCTCGACTCAAGGGGAACATACGTAATCCTAACCATAAATGTCTAACACACAAAATAAAAAATGAAGCTGTAAAAGGTAATTAGAAAATCGGGCTTACATATGTGGACAAATATACCTCCTAGATTAGCAAACTTGAGTTGTAATAGAGAGAAAATTTAAAGTACATAAATACTTAAGGTGTAAAATAATGAATATAAAAATATTTATCCCGACACACACGCCTAAGGAACAACCACCACTCTAACATCCCCTGCAATGACACCACGAACAATAACAAACGTCTGTATGAAAAAACTGTGAAGAAGAAGAGTGAAGAAAATTCTTTACACCTTAGGGATAATTGTAGGAAAAAAAAGAAGGGTTAGTGTAGACAAATGCAATGTGGGTAGTTGTTAATATATTCAGGCTGAGTATAGTAAGTTAATTTAAGAATGAATGTAATTCCTTGCATGATAGAAAGGTCAACAATCTGCATTAAGTTGAACTGCAACTGTGTACAAGATAAATGCAAAGTACAATTACAAGCAGAATTCAAACGAAAGTTAACTGTGACTAAGTACAAAAAGGGTAACTACAACTGCAAGATAAGAATGGAAGGAAGGACAATTCAAAAACTTCAGCAACCCTTCACAGAATTGCTTGGGTAAACAAAGTTGATGCGACTACCTGCAAAGCCCTTACAAGAGCTGTGAAGAAGAGGAGCAAAGAAAATTCTTCACAGATACATTTAATTCACTCAAGTTATATTACTGCTACAGCTGTTAGCAGGTTTTAGCTCTGAGTGGCTTGTGACTCTCACCTGGCATCATTGTAAACAAAGTCTTGTATAAAAAAGTACAAAAATAACAAATGAGCATCACTCTTAAATACTGGAATCTACTACAACACTAAAGTAAGAAGAACCACATTCTATCTTTGAGGTAACTTTTACAGGATTTAAACCTTCAAAACGTATGCTCTACACTTATAATTAATGTTCAAATATGTTTTATCAATGCAATACTGTGCAACATTACTTTCAATACATGTAGCACATTAAGGTATTACAGTGCAAATCACATACAGACCATAAGAAATCACCCCTGATTTATGCTGTTTCTGAGACATGAACTCGATGTATGTGATAAAAATGTTCAGAAGATTTGATGGATGGTGGGGTTTCAGTGGGATTAGGAAGGCCAATTTTGCTAGAGATACTTGATATAGGAAAGGAAAAGGTCAAACATTAGGTCATGCTCAATTAAAGCCGATTCACACTACCCGTTTTCTTTCCTACAGGCTGGCCGTTGGTTAACCAGCGTCTAGCTTTCTTACGTGTATTCAAAAGCAACTGTTCACACGACCTGTTAGGCTGACGGTGGACTCGGTCGTTAGCAGTCCGAGTCGGCTCGGCTTTCTTTCCAAGAAACCTTGTCCGGTTTGACGGCTGTTAGCCATCCGTCCCAACCAACGGGTGGATGATGTTTTGTGTGAATGAGGACCTGTATCGTACCCTTTCGTTTTGTGGCCTATAACCCTGACTTTTCCTCACAGTATAGAGTCATAGAAATTAGTTAGTTTGTTGTTGACACCATGTATGAGAAATTAATTGAACTTTTTCAAGGGTATAAGGAGATGTTTGACATGGCAAACAAGTTGTATAGAAATAATTTACATAAAGAAGAGATATGAAAAATGACTGGAGAGGCATTAAATAAAACAGGTGAGTTTATCATAATTTTAATATTCTTGTCATGGTGCATAAAGTATAATGAAGTTGCATAACTCATTTTATCAACACAGTTATCAACCAACATCTTATAGTGTCAAAATTATCGTAATTTACTTGGTCCTCACATGACAGAGTCTAAGTAAACAATGAAAACTGCACGCGGGTAAACATATATAGAACGCCTCGTGTGAATGTACAACAGTTCGATGGCGGTTAGCCACCACCCAGCCAGTTGGAAAGAAAATGGGTCATGTGAATCGGCCTTTAATCATCCCAGCCAATTAATAGTAGTATAAGATGGAGCTCTGATGAGGTGAGTACTTTGAACTACATGGAGAGGATGTTCATAGTCACATGATCAATAATAGTAGATGATGCTATCTTGCAATGTAAAATGAAGCTTAGCTTGGTGAACTGAGATGTCATTATTCTTGATAAAAGGAGTTACCACACGAATATCCATGTCCATACATACATACATATACCAAAGGCACTTCCCCCAATTTTGGGGGGTAGCCGACAACAACAAGAAACAAAACAAAAAGGGGACCTCTACTCTCTACGTTCCTCCAGCCTAACCAGGGACTCAGCCGAGTTCAGCTGGTACTGCTAGGGTGCCACAGCCCAACCTCCCACATTTCCACCACAGATGAAGCTTCATACTGCTGAGTCCCCTACTGCTGCTACCTCCGCGGTCATCTAAGGCACCGGAGGAAGCAGCAGGGCCTACCGGAACTGCGTCACAATCGCTCGCCATTCATTCCTATTTCTAGCACGCTCTCTTGCCTCTCTCACATCTATCCTCCTATCACCCAGAGCTTTCTTCACACCATCCATCCACCCAAACCTTGGCCTTCCTCTTGTACTTCTCCCATCAACTCTTGCATTCATCACCTTCTTTAGCAGACAGCCATTTTCCATTCTCTCAACATGGCCAAACCACCTCAACACATTCATATCCACTCTAGCCGCTAACTCATTTCTTACACCCGTTCTCACCCTCACCACTTCGTTCCTAACCCTATCTACTCGAGATACACCAGCCATACTCCTCAGACACTTCATCTCAAACACATTCAATTTCTGTCTCTTCATCACTTTCATTCCCCACAACTCCGATCCATACATCACAGTTGGTACAATCACTTTCTCATATAGAACTCTCTTTACATTCATGCCCAATCCTCTATTTTTTACTACTCCCTTAACTGCCCCCAACACTTTGCAACCTTCATTCACTCTCTGACGTACATCTGCTTCCACCCCACCATTTGCTGCAACAACAGACCCCAAGTACTTAAACTGATCCACCTCCTCAAGTAACTCTCCATTCAACATGACATTCAACCTTGCACCACCTTCCCTTCTCGTACATCTCATAACCTTACTCTTACCCACATTAACTCTCAACTTCCTTCTCTCACACACCCTTCCAAATTCTGTCACTAGTCGGTCAAGCTTCTCTTCTGTATCTGCTACCAGTACAGTATCATCCGCAAACAACAACTGATTTACCTCCCATTCATGATCATTCTCGCCTAACAGTTTTAATCCTCGTCCAAGCACTCTAGCATTCACCTCTCTCACCACTCCATCAACATACAAGTTAAACAACCAGGCCGACATCACACATCCCTGTCTCAGCCCCACTCTCACCGGAAACCAATCGCTCACCTCCTTTCCTATTCTAACACATGCTTTACTACCTGTGTAGAAACTTTTCACTGCTTGCAACAACCTTCCACCAACTCCATATAACCTCATCACATTCCACATTGCTTCCCTATCAACTCTATCATATGCTTTCTCCAGATCCATAAACGCAACATACACCTCCTTACCTTTTGCTAAATATTTCTCGCATATCTGCCTAACTGTAAAAATCTGATTCATACAACCCCTACCTCTTCTAAAACCACCCTGTACTTCCAAGATTGCATTCTCTGTTTTATCCTTAATCCTATTAATCAGTATTCTACCATACACTTTTCCAACTACACTCAACAAACTAATACTTCTTGAATTACAACACTCATGCACATCTCCCTAACCATGTCCAGGTTCTCAAAAATAAGACTATGGAACGTGAAACCTCAATTGTCTTGAGTCATGCATAGGCTAACTTCCCCTTACACAGTTATTATTATTATTATTATTATTATTATTATTATTATTATTATTATTATTATTATTGCTGTTGTTGTTGTTGTTATTAATACTTGCTAAGCTACAACCCCAGTTGGAAAAGCAGGATTCTATAAGCCCAGGGGCACAACAGAGAAAATAGCCCAGTGAGGGAAGGAAACAAGGAAATAAAGGAATCAATTAACAATTAAAATCAAATATCTAAGAACTGTAACAATGATTAAAATAAATATTTCATATATAAACTATAAAAACAACAACGAAATAAGAGGAAGAGAAATAAGATAAAATGGTGTGCCAAAGTGTACATTCAAGCAGGAGAACTCTAACCTAAGACAGTGGAAGACCATGCTACCCAGGCTATGGCACTACTCAAGACTAGAGAATAATGGTTTGATTTTGTAGTGTCCTTCAAGAGCTGCTTACTATAGCTAAAGAGTCTCTTTTACCCTTCCCAAGAGAAAAGGAGCCACTGAACAATTATAGTGCAGTAGTTTACCCCTTGAGAGAAGAATTGTTTGGTAATCTCAGTGTTGGTAGGTGTATGAAGACAGAGGAGAATATGTAAAGAATAGGCCAGACTATTTGGTGTATATGTAAGCGAAGGGAAAATGAACCGTAACCAGAGAGAAATATACTCTGTAGTACTGGCTGACCAGTCAAAGGACCCAATAACAATCTAGCAGTAGTATCTCGACGGGTGGTTGGTGCCTTGGCCACCCTACTACCTACAATCTGTTAAGCAGATTTGGGAACTCTTGGTGATGGGCACATCATGATATTTGGCAGCGGACAAACGGATCTTATTATCAGTGGCCCCACTGTCCAGTATAATGTGGATTGTATGATGATGGTAAAACATGTCAAGGTATGGTGATTGTCTAACTTGTACATGTATAGTTGAGTGCGTTTCGGGTACCCTATACTCAGAGTATGTTTCGATTCAACAGGGCATATTTACTGTCATTGTCTTCTGAATCTCATTGAGAATGTTTGATATGTCTGTCCTTCACCATGTACTTGCAATCTTATAATGGTCAACGTGTGTTTGTGCTGAAAAAAATTAATGTGAGCACGACCTGGCTGATGACCCAAAGGGCAGGAATTCTAGGGTCCAAATAATTGTCTCTTTTCGAGAAATGGTTATGAATATGGAAAAACAAACTTGAGCAGATGAATTAGGGACTGTGAAATTTCAGGTTTTATGGAGGCCAAAATCCGTGACCGTAATTTCGTGCCATA
Source organism: Palaemon carinicauda (assembly GCF_036898095.1). Classification (NCBI taxonomy): domain Eukaryota; kingdom Metazoa; phylum Arthropoda; class Malacostraca; order Decapoda; family Palaemonidae; genus Palaemon; species Palaemon carinicauda. The sequence goes on from NC_090732.1 coordinate 66,994,185, forward strand.
ACGCTGCTTAATTAGTTTAGGTAATTTAGAATGAAGTAGTTGTAGCTATGTCAGCACACAATGAACTTTTAGAGATGAAAACAACACTTCATCTTAGAGTACATGCTCCCAATGTCCATGGCGTTTAATGCTGCGGTTGCAATGCAATAAATTGTCCTTCACAAATATCATAATATTCCGGTATATGTCCTCTTGGCGCTATCCTGGCTCGACCTTTATGTTGGAATAAACCAGGAAATTAATTCCGATAGATTGAAATCCAAACTGAAGTCTTATAAACTGCATTATACTGTTTATGGAATTTGAATTGCTCACGATGATGTTGCACAATTTAATTGAACAGTATTTTGCAATCTATCCTGACATTTATTTTTTGTTGACCGATGCGAGGACATTGGTGTTCTATTGTAATGTCATCAACAGTAAAAAACCGTAGACATTGAGTAAAGTTAGAGTCCAATGGCAGAGTAGCCTATATTGTAAGCTCTGTTTCCAGTTTTAAAATGTATTTAGTCTCTCTTGCTTCCTGTGACATCATTGTTTTGGTTCCCGGCGTGTGCTGGCCATAGTTTGTACGTATGCAGGTTATTTAAGATTTATAGTCACAAACTAAAAATCACGTTCACAGTGCACAGGAATTACCCAAGAAGTCTATCACATTTGTTGCAGGTCCACCATTTAAATATGAACCAGTTGGTAAATCAGTTCGAAATCACTGTTGTGTTTTCAACAAGGAATGACGGATTTAGACCCTTTACACACTAGGCAACAAATGGCCGTCACTAGTGGCAGTCACTAGTTGCCTAGTGTGAAAGGGGCCTTAGATACTCATTATTGACACCAACATCTTCTGAAAAGTAAAGACCGGAAAATGTAGACAATACACAATACTTGAAGGTAATTTAAATCCCTTCACTACGAAGCAGCGGATCCGCTACTCAGGGCTATATCAGAGATTTGTCACCATCGGATATACATGCTCACCTACTCAATAATAACCTGTATTTCCATGTTTATTTGTTTTACTGCTGAGTAGATAATTAATTTTTGAAAGGTTTGCTTTTCTTTATTTTATTTCACTCTAAACAACCAAAATTTGGTTTCCATTCATTGTGGAGTGGTCAGAGAATATTTTTTTTTTTTTCAGAGATGTACTTTGAATATTTTCTCTAAATAATGGTAAAGCGCTGTGATTTAGTGTAAAAAAAAAAATCATATTCAGTGAAGTATGTTATTCCGTAATAATTTCACGATAAAAAGCCGTCGAAAGATATAAAACTACTCATCAGTAATAATGGAATTTACCTTATACAGAAATGTAATCAAAATAACCATTTGTTTCCTTTTGACACAATGAGTTATTCTGTAATGTATAATTTATAAGGTAAATGATAAAAAAAAACTTATGACAAAAGAAAGAATTCAGTACGAGAGAGAGAGAGAGAGAGAGAGAGAGAGAGAGAGAGAGAGAGAGAGAGAGAGAGAGAGAGAGAGAGAGAGAGAGAGAGAGATTATATTATTCATCAGAAATGTTTGTTCGGTTTTCTGTTATTCTACCTAGCTTGTGACTGTCACTATGAACGGGATAATTCCTGTTTTCTGTAGTGATTACGCATGTATTAACATGACAAATGCTGCGTAGAATGTTAATAAATGGAAATAATGACAGTAAGCTAACTTCTACTCGTAAAAACAATAAACAATACTAACATGAAATATATAAGACATGAAGATGATATTATTTTGTAGCAATAATAGTTGAGAACATACTACATAGGAATACAATGAGAAAATAAAATCTCGTGTGTCAAAAACTTGCATTACTGGTAAAACGCTTTTGTGACGTTGTGGGTGGGACTAGAGTCAGGGGTGGAGAACCGATGATGGTTAAAGTACGTACTACTTTTTTGGGATTTGAACGTGTCAATATAGAAATACCCTAAAATAGACCTTACGTAACCACGAATAACGACTAGAATCAATGTGTATTACTTGGTAGTTGGGTGGGTGTGGTGTGAGGAATCCTTTCCCTACGTCTCTAAGCTGGGGGGGTGTCAGAGGAGGTTTAAGTAATGCACCAGGTGGGGCTTCTGGTGTAGAGGAGTTTGGTTGTTATGGGGGGAGGGTGACGAGATGGGGAAGACGACATGGGCCGAGAAAGTACTACTACTATAAAGGGTGTGATGGTAAGGGAACCACGGAAAATTATGTATGAAGGTAAATTCAATCAAATTTCTCCAGATCTTAATTCTATCATTATAGTGATTCTAAAATATAATTATATGGTATAATTGATGTGTCATTTGTTATACCATTCTCTCGAACAACCTGTTGACAAAAACAATCGATGATTAGTTTTGCAATGTATTATGTCCCGACTGAAAAATCTTTTGTTAACACACGCTAGGAGTCATCCTCTCTCTCTCTCTCTCTCTCTCTCTCTCTCTCTCTCTCTCTCTCTCTCTCTCTATATATATATATATATATATATATATATATATATATATATATATATATATATATATATATATATATATATATGATTCTGAAGGCAAAAAGTGTGGGGTAGTGCAGAGTAGATTTTTTAGAGCTTTTACGGGTAAGGAGGCATTTCCTTTGAAAGTAATTCATCAGTATCAATAATTTCGGCAGTGACTCCAAATCATAATCCCCCTGTATGAACCCATTTGTTGTGTTATTCCATATAACATTCTAACAAAAGTTAGTGGTTAGAATAATGAATTATTTAATAGTTTGTAAATTCTGTCCAGACTTTAAACAGCTTTCTCATACACCATTTACGAATCAAATAACAATTCATTTTTTAAGATAGCATATCAACAATTGGTTTACAACAATTCAGCATACATGAGTATTTCAGGGAAGACTTGGGCTTGTGTGGGAAGTCAATTATCAGAGAGCAATTACAAATCATCTTCATATTACTTTATATCTTTCCTTAGTTTACATTATGTAATGTTAGTTAGATGTATTCATGGCTATTTTGGCGTCGCTAAGCTTTTTTTTTTACTATTTCTTTTTTTTTCTTTTTAAAAGACACGGTTTACATTAAGGTAATAAAATATGATCCACCACAAATGAATTCCACTGTAGTTTGTAGATTCTATAACGACAGGTCACTTAATGCTTGGAATAATGCTTGACAAAATCTTTAATCATAATCTGTCATAGTTACTGACTATATGTTAATGACTCTCTCTCTCTCTCTCTCTCTCTCTCTCTCTCTCTCTCTCTCTCTCTCTCTCTCTCTCTCTGAGATGTTGACTTAGTTAATGCAATGGTAATTTCTGTGGTTGTTCTTCAATGAACCAGTGATCTCCTAAACTGATCGCACTCAATGATTGGTTAACTCATAAAACCATAGTGGAAGGCTAGTGTAAAGTTTAGGAGAGCCAACGAACAGAAAGAAGAATGTTCATATAAGCTGAATTGCTGCATAGCAATTGTTGATATGCTATCTTAAGAAAACGAATGAATTGTTATTGGACTCATGAAATATGTACGAGTCTGGTTTTTCAGTCTGGACAAAATTTACAAACTATTCCAAAATTCATTATTTTTAGCCATTAACGTTTTTATTAGTAGTCCATGAGCCAGATGAGAAGTCGGTACCATCTGGGGGCACCAAACGAAACTTATTTTTTATTGAATGCCAACCCATACCATTAACAAAAATGTATGATGGACTTTTCAATCTCACAGCTTAAGATTTTTATGACCGTTATAAGTTTTTATGCAACAAAACGAAAAGAATACGATTTTATCAATAAATGTTCCAACACACAACTGCTTGTGGGTGCTGAATAGAAAGATAATTTCATTAGAAAATGTGTTATTTGTGTTTGATATTCTTACATGAATGGATGAAATAGATTTAATTGATAATTCATCAATTACATGTTAATATGTACAGTTCATATGTAGTCTATGAAAAGTATTTGTTTCTTCGAAACGACTATACTACTTCACAGAACGTTCTTCTACATCTATTTATATTTTTTCAGATGATAGTGTGACTGTAAGAAGATGCTCAATGAAATCACCAACAAAAAGACAGAAAGTGCTATCATCAATAGAGAGGACTTGCATTATTTGTTCCAAACAAACTTCTGAAACATATTTGACAAAGGCCAGAGATGACCAGTCTATTTGTATGTTAGTCGACGCAGCCAGAATAATGAATTTTGATCCTATCTTAACTCTCGAAAAACATGGGTATGGGGAAAAGCTGTTCTACCATAGAGACTGTAGGTCTAAGTTCACACACAAGAAAACACTTCAGCAGTTGAACAAAGAACCTGACTTTGAGCCACAACGTTCAAACGAAAGCAGATCCTCCCGTTGTCCAAAACAACATATCGTGTCCTAGGCCATATCTGCATCTTCTGTGAGAAAGAAAGCAAGTATATGCCTAGTTCAAATACCAGAGAGATACTATTCCAATCCAGGGAACTCAGGTCAGATGAAACAATTTGGAGAGTGGCTCTGAACAAACTGGACCATAGAATAGTGGCAATCACAGCCAGAGATTTGTTTGCTGCCGAGGCCCATTACCTTAAATCATGTTATTGTAAGTACACCCGGGGAAAGAAAGAGAAAACACCAGTGGCTTCTGACAAAGATGAAGCTTATCAAGCAGCAGAACAGCAGTCTTACGGTTTATTATTCCAGTATGTGAGAGACATTATTTCCAAAACCAACAGTCCTAAGAATGACAGAGCTTACTGTAGGGTTAGTCCGCTACATACAGACATGTGGCATCAATGATGTAAAACCTCATACTAAGAAACACTTTCGTCGGAAACTAGAATGTGAATTTAAGGAGTCGCTTCATTTCGTCCACGATGACAAAGGAAAACTTCTGGTATATCCAGATAATCTTCCCTTAGACCAAGTAGTGGTAGCCATGATGAAGGCTGAAGAACAAATGCTTGAAATAAAATACTCCGAAAATATTGACAACATTATCAAACTTTCTGCAAACCACTTGAGAGGGCAGATTAAGAAGATATCCTGCTGAACTGAATTCTGATTATACCGAACTACCAAAATCTCTAGAGATGTTCCTAAAGATTCTGCTTCATGGTGAGACAAAAGAATTAACTATGAAAATGGAACATGCTGTCCATTCGATAGGCCAGGATTGTATTTATGCTGTCAGCATAGGGAATGTCGTTCCTGCCAAACACATATTGCTGCCTTGGGGTGTAAAATCACGCACAGGAAATGTTGAACTTATCAAGATGCTCAACCGCCTTGGTCCCGGAATTTCCTATTCGAAGCTGGAAGAGACAGACACTGCACTCTGTCTTCAGAAGCAAAGGAAAGAAGCAGACCAAGGCATAGTCCTCCCATTATCTTTTCATCCTCATATTCCTATTTCACTTGCTTTCGACAACATTGATAGGCTTGAAGAAACTTTGAGTGATGGGGGCACATCACATAGAGTGAATGGGATCATCATACAGCCACTGAGCCACAGGTTCACACAACAAAACCCCCAGAAGAGTGACAACAGGTTATTTGCACATATGATACTTGTTGCTTCGTCTAGAAAACTTAGCATGAAGGAAGTTCTAAAACATCCACTTGGTCCCGTGCCCTGGTCGTTAGCCAACACAGATGGTTCACCAAGGAAGACGAACAAGGAAGCTCTAGCGAGAAAACTAGAGCCAAAGCATCACCGGCAGAAGAGATGGAATATCCTTCTGCTTGTATCATTGACGGGATGAGTATTGTTCAAAAGATGAATGGTGACAAGCTTACTTTTGAAGAGCTGGGGGAACAGATGGTTATTTCTGTCATTCGGACTAGTGCTTGCTGTGAACGCATTGGTGTTGTTTTTTATGTTTATCGGCAGCTATCTATCAAAGGAGCAGAGAGGTCCATACGAGGTTCAGAAAGTGGGATATGTTTCACTAACATTATTCCTAGTCACAAGATCCTTCAATGGAGACGTCTCCTGTCCTGCAATGCTAGTAAGACGAAACTGATCAGCTTCCTCGTCAGCCAATGAAAGAAGTCCAGCATGCGAGAAAAACTGGGTGGAAAAACTATGTATGTCACATGTGATAACCTTTGCTTCAGAATCACACGTAATGATGTTATTGAAGAAGACAATTTGAAAACGTCCCAGTAGGAACCGGACACCATAGTCATCTTTCAAGCGAAACATGCAGCTCTTCATGTATCGTCCATCATCATGATAGCTGAAGATACAGACATCATTCTTCTCTGCCTTGCCTTCCACAAAGAAATTGACTGCAGTGTGTATGTGAAATGTGGTACAGCTACTCGAACCAGATATATCAGCATCTCCAAAGTGTCAGCTGCCCTGGGCCATGATGTGTGTGCTTCTCTTCTCGGATAACATTCATTTACAGGATGTGACACAGTCAGCGCTTTTAGTGGTCGAGGAAAGCTAGCTGCACTGAAACTGCTTATGACACATGATCACTTCTGAGATGTCTTCATCAGACTTGGGGAAGAGTGGTAGCTCAAATATGAGATTTTTCAGGTCTTGGAAGAATTTACATGCCGACTCTACGTTATCCACTCAGAAATCTGTGAAGTTAACGAGATGCGCTATGGACTGTTCAGGGTGAAGGATGGACATGTAGAGTCTGCACAGCTGCCCTCCTGTAAGGACTGTCTCTATCTACATGCTGAGAGGGCCAACTATCAGGCTGCCATCTGGTATCGTGCACTGAAGGCAGATCCAAAAGTGCCAAGCCCACTGGAGTGCAAAGGTTGGTCGTTGGGCGACGATGGAAAACTGCAGATAAATTGGATGACAGGAGCACCAGCTCCGAATGTAGTCCTGGAGTTCCTCTCCTGCAAATGCAAGAAGTCATGCAAGCTGCCATCCTGCCAGTGTATTGTGAATGGACTGCCCTGTACTCAGGCCTGTATCCTGCAGGATTGCGAAAACATGAAGGATGACGATGTTGGTGATATGCAAGAAGGTGGATCAGATAGTGACAGTGACATTAAAACCCAATAAACATTTAAGGTTTCCTTTTATGTATAATACAATGTAGTCATACACTGCTGGGTATGGACTGATTTTGCATAAATAGTAGCATTGTTGTATAGGCTTATACAGGTATCTGGAAAATTTAATTTATGTTGATTATGTATGATGTTTCCACTTTGTTTTAATTTTCATTTAATGAGTTATTGTTGTCATTTTTGTTATCAAATACTGTAATGGACAATCTAAAAAGGTTCCAATGCATATGTAACAACTTATAAAATGCAATTTAAACATAAAGCTTTCAGGTTTGTGGAGTTGAATAAATTCCCATGAATATTTTATTGCACAAGAATAAAGTTGTATGTTATTGCGGTTGGAAATATGACGTTTTATGTTTAGACCCCACCCACAAATCAATGGCTCTATTGACCTTAAGCTGTGAGTCACACATGTCCATCATGCTGCATTGTGTTGCAGATACATATAGCTATCAGAAAATACCAAAAATTTTTGGTGCCCCCAGATGGTACCGATTGGTCAAAATCAGGGTGCTGGCTCACGGACTATAGAATATTATATAGAATAACACAACAAATGGGTCTATACAACACAATTATAATTTGGAATCATTGCCAAAAATTGATATGATACTGATGAATCGATTTTAACTAGGGAGCCGAAGTCATGACGTCAGTTACTATGGCAACGGCCACCCTGGTTAAGCACTCACTGTTCGCAAATATCCTCCTGGGGTTGGCTGCTTTCAGCATAACACAGAGTTGATTTCGTACTACTTTGATGACAATTATACATAAACCGTGATAAAAGCCTCTACAATTCAGATAATATACTGTCCTTTTCCTATTTAAAAGGGGTAATGACTGGAAAACGGATTTTGAGCGAAGCGAAAAATCTATTTTTGGGTGAGGTAGCCATGTCATCCTGATGGAAGTTCCTTCGTTAGTAGCTTCCTAGGTTATATTTGACTACAGTGATATATCCCAGAGAATTTACCAAAGGTATCCAGAATTCTAACTCCTGGAGCGAATATCCCTTAAAGATTTTTTAAAAAGGGATATCGCATAATATCAGAGGACGTATTCTTGACACGTCGCATAGCTATCTACACCTCTAATAGCGTTTTCGCTTCGAGGGGAAAGTGGCAAGAATATAGGAGAGCCGTTATTAAGGCAACACTCTTACTGTACTGAAAACAGGCGCCACTCTGCCACCGTGTGGCGCCATCTAGCAATTGTTTGTAGCTTTGTAGGTGTTACAGATACAGTACATTAGGGAGGGATTCGTTATCCTTTTGTCAAAAAAGAGGGCGGGTCCATCAGGACGACATGGCTACCTCACCCAATAATAGATTTTTCGCTTCGCTCAAAATCCGTTTTTTGGGCTCAGGCCATGTCGTCCTGATGGAAGTTTACCAGAGCATTAATGTATCTGTGGATTTTCAATAGTGTTGTTCATCTCGAGATAAATTTTCCTTTGGTCTTCTGGACCTAGAGACACTTGATGTTACCGTCATACATCATTCAACTGATCATGGCATATGTCAGTGCTTCCTGCCCCCTACAGGGAAGAGTCTGGGTAGACTTTAGGAAAAAACCCGAGGATTATGAGTTCAAGGAACAGACTAGCAAACAGTTTGTATACTAGTGTCGTCATATACATAAAGCATAGTTCGTACTTAGATGGTATTGATCTGTGTAGGTTACTGAAACCTCCCGAGTCTGGTTGTTAATAGAGACAGACAGGTTTATATACATGTAGGATACCTTAATTCAGTAAGATAAACAGTTTAGTACAATCAGTCCTTACCTGGTTGCTTTGAACAGTAATAACCTTAGTTCCCAATGTATTCCTAAATATCAATAGGATCAAAAGACGCTCTGACTTTTATTCATAGTTTAGAATATTTGGGGCGAAATGAGACGCAAAGATTCCTACTATTGTTTATTACAAATAGAAAATAGAAATCATGGTTGTAACAATCAATTAAATTTTATGCTGAAAGAATCTGCATAAAAGCATAATTAGTAATACCATAAATATTATAAGCTTCACATGAAAAGGGAACACAAGCCACTCTATGGGAAATATGTAAAAATTTCCCTATGTATTCTGTTGTTACAAGGAACACTATGCATATAAGTATGCATGGCTCATGTGTTAGTCTATTATGCTTAATGTCACCTGTGTAGTTAGAACAGTCTATAGTGTCGTTACTAGACACATCACTCAACATGATATACCTTAAGAGTCTATCATGTACACCCTTCTCTAAAAGTCCCAAATAGTGCTCTGTTCTTCGCAGAAGTCAGGCTGCAGGTTTTAGAACACTACCTGCTGCCACCACAAAATTTTTTATCTCCTGTAATTGCTTTACGTAGTGTTTGAAGAAGACTCTGGATGACTTCCATCCAGTATAAGTGCGAAGGCTTTCAAACGACATAGTCTGAAAGAAATTTAGAGACGAGGCAGCTTTCCTCGGATCATGACCTGTGGGTGTACTGTCTTGATCTGTTCTGCGAATAAAATAGGTGATTTTTTCCCTTATTTGTTTCAAGGATAACGTTGAACCTGATGTTTCTCCCCTGAAAAGCTGACCTCCCTTAAAGTCTGAAGTTCTACGAAGATAGACCTTTAGGCATTCCACTGGGCAGAGGGATGCTTCTTCCTTCAGAGGGCAGATTCTCCAGGGACCCCATCTCTTAGTGGGCAGCTCGTTCTTGCTGAGAAACGTTGGGTCCAGAAAGAGGTTCAGTTCTCCGCAGTCTGTGAACTGAATGTGGCCATCATCCCTCGAGAGGGCCACTATTTCACTGACTCTGGCTCCCGAGGCTAGTGCAAATAAGAATATCACCTTTTGAGTCAAGTCCTTTAGAGAACAATCTTCATTGTTTAGAGTTGATGCTAAATGAAGAACCTTGTCCAGAGACCATGAAATGGGCTTTGGAGGGGCTGCAGGCCGAAGTTTAGCGCAGGCTTTTGGAATCCTGTTGAAGATTTCGTTAGAGAAGTCTACCTGGAAGGCGTAAAGCACTGGTCTGGTTAGGGCAGATTTGCACGTAGTAATCGTATTGGCGGCTAGACCTTGTTCATGGAGATGGATGAAGAAGGACAAAGAAAAATCCATAGAAATCTCCTTAGGTTTTTTTGCCTTGACAAAGGCGACCCATTTTTTCCAAGAAGACTCATATTGTCTTCTTGTTGACTTTGACTTGTATTCTTCTAAGAAGTCAATACTGTCCCTTGAAATCCCGAACCTTTTCTTGACTGCTAAGGTGAGAAAATCATGAGATGAAGGTTCCGGGACTTCTGTGATGAAGCTGAGACAGTCAATTTCTGCACTTGCTGAGTCAGAACTGGATCCGGCAACGGGATCAGCTTCAGACGTAGTTCCGTTACCAGGGGGAACCAAACACTGTTGGGCCAATTGTGGGCCACTATCGCTGCTGTCCCGTGAAAGGATCTCAGTTTGTTGAGGACTTTCAGCAGAATGTTGGTTGGAGGGAACAGGTAGATCTTGGACCATCTGTTCCAATCTATAGACATCGCATCCGTCGCTTCCGCTAGAGGATCCTCGTACGGGGCTACATACCGGGGTAGCTTTTTGTTGTCGCTCGTTGTGAAGAGGTCTATCTGCAGTCCTGGGACTTTGCGTAAGATAAAGGAGAATGATCTTGCGTCTAGGGACCATTCTGACTCTACTGGGTTGAACCTGGAAAGAGCGTCCGCCGTCACATTGTGGAATCCTTGAAGGTGGACTGCTGACAAGTGCCATCTCTTCTTCTCTGCTAGTCGGAGGATGGCCAGTATTACTTGATTTAATTGAGGCGATCTCGAGCCCTGTTGATTTAGGCATCTCATTACAACCTCGCTGTCTAGAACCAGTTGGATGTGGATCGAACAGCGAATTTCAGTTTCTTCAGTGAGAGAAAAACTGCCATGGCTTCCAGAAAGTTGATGTGGAAGGTTTTGAAGAGCGAAGACTAGGTTCCTTGGACTTTTCGATGATGAGAGTGGCCTTCCCACCCTTCCTTTGAGGCATCCGTGTGAAGGGTGGCTGACGGTGGAGGTGGCTGCAAGGGTACTTTCTTCTTTAGGTTCTTGACCTCCGACCATGGCTTGAGTAGGGATCGCAGATGATTTGGTATAGGTCTCTTTAGATCTTTTCAAGCGTTTGATGCATATTTTCTCCAAACTCCTGATGCATCTTTTAATTGTGCTCTCAATACTGGATCTGTCACTGAGGCAAACTGGAGGGACCCCAACACACTCTCCTGTTGCCTTCTTGATATCCAGGCAGATTGAAGGAGTCTCTTGACAGATCCCGCTATCTCTTTCCTCTTCTTTGATGGAATGGAAAGGCAGTGTGACTGTAAGTCCCAGTGGACACCCAGCTACTGGAACGTCTGAGCTGGAGAAAGACGAGACTTTTCCAAGTTGATCTTGAATCCTAGGTGTTCCAGGAACTGGATCACTTCCTTGGATGCTTGCGTGCACTCCTCCTTGGATGCTGCCCAGACCAGCCAGTCGTCCAGGTAGGCTACCACCTGAATTCCTTTTAGGCGTAATTGATGAATGACTGCATTCGCAAGCTTGGTGAATACCCTTGGAGCTATGTTTAGACCAAAGGGCATGGCTCTGAAGACGTACTGTCTTTTCTGTAGTTTGAACCCTAGGTAGGGGGAAACTTGACGGTTGATTGGGACATGCCAGTACGCATCCGTCATGTCTATGGACACTGTATATGCCTGTTTGGGCAAAAGGGCCCTTAATCTTTATGTGTTGAAGTGTCAGCATTCTGAACTTGTAGTTCACTATGAATGTGGAAATTTTTTCCACGCTTTATTCTAGCCACCCCCGTTATTCCATTTTTTATTTTTTGTTTGTTATTTTCTTGGTTTTACGCATCTCGTTTTTTCTCTTGTTTCCTTTGTATCCTTCATTATTATACCCTTAAATATTCATTGCTGCTAACATGTCCATCATTTCCCTGTAATGCTTTACATATCATCACCTCATTCCTCTGTAGAGGATTTTATCTCATTTCCTGAGCTCACAGTACATTGCTTGACGATGCAACCAACCGTCGACAATTTTTAAAAAACAGCACTTGGTTGCGTTCTGTCCCAAATGCTCTTGAAGCTTTGGATGTTTAACCACAACTGGTTTGTATTTAAGTAACTCTTTAATTTACTTAACTCATTGATCTTAGCTTATTGCTATTTACATCTCAGTACCTATTTATAAGTCTGTTTAGCTAGGATTGTTTTCTGTGTTATTGAACATCACTAAACGTCACTTAATTTTTTTTGTAAGTATATTAATTTTTATAAGCCAGACAGTAGGATTTCTTTATAATTACTTTCCCCTGGAGTTTCAAGAATGATCCTTGTATTTATAAAAAGCACCCTTCAGCAAACCACATACTCATGGAAATTTGAAGAAGAAGCACCTTTCAGCAAACCAAGTACTCATGGAAATTTGAAGAAGACTCGACTTGTTTGAACCAGCTCAGCGGCGGCAGGGAGAAGTGTGCGAGCGGCCCACTTAAAAACCAGGAAGCGTAGAACGCGGACGTAGGCATAGCCTCTTCATCTGAGACGTCGTTTTAACAGGGGCGCGGTTCAACTACCTGTTGGTCAACCATTTACTAACCAACAGTATGCCTTACTTTGTGCCATTACTTAGAAGATAAACTTACGTAGACAAAACACGTCAGTGCAGAACTGAAGATGCACCGTGTTCTTAAAAGTTTACAAGATGCCTCCACTACGTCTACAATCAACCCTCAAGAGCGTGAGTACTAATTAACGGTGCTCAACCTTGGCCAAGGAACTGTTCCCCCCCCCCTTTTTTCTAGCCTTTATTTGACGATGTGCACATTTAGCTAGGAAGTCATGTTCAAACTGTCTGGTTTAATCATTCGTGGCATGTCCATTAACATAAGTTGTGTTCCCGTTCCCCTCTATCAAGTTTGAAATTTTATTGCCCGAGAGGAATGTGTTCAAAGTAGTGAGTAGAACTTTTGGTATTATTTCAGTCACCACTTTTACTTTCATTGGTTGATTAGTCATTTGATTATTGATTTACGATTTAATTGATTTTTCTTGGCATTTTTCATTTCTCATATGCCATGCGGTCTTTATTCAAATTTCAATTAGGTAGTTTTGCTGTTTTTTCCTGTGTCAGTTAGGTGAAAATTCCTCTTGCACTTTATGGAAATAAACGCCCTTTTTAGGTTAAAATTAACTGTTTTTAACTTGACCTTTACATTTTGAAATGACTAAATGAGTTATCACATGAGGTGAGATATGATTTGAGGGTAAGTTTATATTTACGTCAATCTAAAGCTATTGGTGTCAATCCTTTATTGTAATATTCTACGGTATTACCTCCCGGTGGTCCTTAGGACGTTTTGACTTTTACAGTACTGCTCCCCCTAACTCTTTGCGAAACTGTCGTTAACGTAACTGATTCAGTCCAACCACACTTGATTGGGATTTACTATTCTGCGCCCTGGAGTAGCGTCTGAACATCAAGGTGATATCGGTGCCGACAGTCCCGGTATAGAATAATCTTTGGACTTAAACGTGTATAGGGAAAGCAAACCGTCTTCGTTGCGGTTCTCTAGTTTGTCAAGTGTGAGAGTGTTGGCGTTCTATCCTTCAGGCTCGGGTCCAGAAATCAGAAACGGGGAAGCCTTTCCCGGAATTATTTCCCACACTTAAATAAATAACACTGGTCCTTCGAACCGGATTTGACACCATTGATTTGTGGAATAATGAAATTTTAAACAATATAAATTCATTTGTAGCGTTTTCACTATATAAACATCACCCGCTTAAGTCGTACCTCAAAACCTCACACACTAGCCAATTTGGTGAATGATTAAGCCTAGACTTTGATAGGTAACGAGATGTACAGTGTTTTAGGACATTATTTATGGTAACCTTTGACGAATAAAGGCACCTGTGTAACCAAGCGTTTTAGCCAGAAAGTTCTACCCTGAAGGAGAACTCCGGTTTTATTTTATTTGTTCGGATCATAGGTATATGTTGCACGTTTTTCGTATGTACTGTGAGGTTTGGAGCTGCTATTTTGATCTGTTTGTTTTTTCCTATTAACCATTAATTTGTTTTCACGCTTTGGTTTACTGTTCCCCGTTATAGGTAGGCTACCTTTATCCTTGTCCTTTGTACCCCTCTCGGTGACCGTTTGTCTGTAACATTCTCTGTGCCGTGTGTTATTTAGGTTTGACTTTGTCTGCATAATTTGTTTTTTTTTTTGTGGACTTTCTGTACCATCGTACACGTGGTCATCCCCAGATGGTGGCCAAAGACAATCCCATTAAACTCCCACAGCATGCTGTGGAGATACCGGCTACTTTACACCTTAATGCTCGTCTTGAAGAACAAACTCAGGAGTTCAGATTCATTTACGAAGAGGCAAACATAACTCTGAAAGCTGTTTCCTCAATAGATTTTGCCTGTACAACCCCTGAGGGTTTAGAGCACTTTAAAAACAAAGTAAGTAGAGTTCTTGCGGAACTTAGGGACTTTCAAACTTTGTGGAAACCTCACTGGAACAACCCCACTGTCCTGTCTAGTTATACCGATCTTGTCAGTTTGTTAACTGACGCAGAAATGATGCATCTTCAACTTATAACACAGTGGAAAATCAACCCTTTAAATCCCCCTCAAGCGCCTAACACTAACCCTCAGTTTGTATGCGTCTCAGTCGCTGCAGATCCTGATCCCACTCCCTTCGATGGTTGTAGAGATTGTTGTTTACTCTCCCACAGAAAAATACAAGATTTTGTTGCGTACCCTTGAGGGACCGGCGCGTAAACTTATTAGTAACCAAGTGTGGACAGAGGGTCAGTATGAAAGATCGATAGACAGTTTTAAGCGAGAGTATGAGTCCCCCGTTCTGATTAACACCTCGTGATAAATAAATTTTATAGAGCATCCTCCCCTAATGATGATAGCACTGACCTCCGTCGTTTCCTCATGGAATGGGACAACACGGAAACTGAATATGTAGAACTAACTGGGTCGTCTTTACCAGAGGTAATGTTAGAGCATGTTTTCACTAGTAAGCTCAAACCCTTCCACCTAGGTATAGTTTACCGAAATTACAATCGCGAGGAAGTAACCTCTGCCGAAATGAAAAGGGCCCTGTATGCTCATACTCGCACAAAGGAAATGATGAAGCTCATGACCAGCCTTGACGACGGGCCCAAACCCGCGCGAGCCAACCGTTGCGGAAACTCACGCTCTTACGGTAAATCACTTAACCAGCCTAGACCTCCTTCCTCCAACGTGAACAGTCATGTACCTAAACTTAAAGTTAATAACGGGCCTGTCCGGTCCGTGGATCTACAAACGACTCCTAGTCGATCAAATGGGTGGCCTATCGCTGGGCCCAGTAACGGGACTGCTAGAGGTAAATGTATTTTTTGTGGCAATAGTGACCACATGCAATCCAAATGTCCCCATTTCCCCAATTCAAGAAGTAGGATATCAATGTTGCGAGAAGTGAATCGTTGCACAAAATGTTTTTCCACTCAACACTTTGCCAGTAATTGCAATGCAACTATTGCTTGCCTGAACTGTCAGCAGGCTTTTAAATTGTCTGTATGCCCAAATATCCTTGCAGTATCCAACCACTTCATCCAACCCATTAGTGGGTTTGCTAACAACACCCCTAACATCCATCCCCTTAGACCTCCCATTAATAACCCCCCTAACATGCAACCCATTAGACCTCCCATTAATAACCCGCCTAACATGCAACCCATTAGACCTCCCATTAATAACCCCCCTGACATGCAACCCCTTATCCATCCCAATATCAATACCCCTGCGGTAAACCTCAGTCATATTGCTTGTATCCGCAACAACACCACGTGTGTTGACCCTAATGACCTCACCCCAGTTGCATTACCGACTTTCCCTGCCGAATTAGTCTCCGGTAAATTTAAACACTCCACAAGAGTTTTTCTAGATTGTGGTACATAACGTACTTTTGTGCACCCAAAAGTTGTTAAATCATTAAATCTTAAACCTGTTGGACAGATGGTGTTCCAGCTTAACTCATTTAATTGTTCCGAACCCCTAAGAGTTCCGATCTAGTACAATTCAATATGAAAATCGGCAGACGTAGACATAAGATTGTGGCTATTGTTAGTGCCAATATAGGTAAAGGCATCAATACGCCAGGTTACACCCGTACTTTCCGTATGCTAGAAGCTAATGGAATTCGTCTCGCGGATCAAAGTCCCGATGATAATGCTGCCGGTATTGAGATGATTCTCGGTGCCGATTATCTTCCCAGGCTCCTCAAGCGTACCCATAATATCCAAGGTGTAAACCTGTTTAGCACTCCCGCCGGTTACGTGGTATGGGGAGAGTTGCCTGATTGGTCACGTCCTGATGTGGACCCAAGAGATGTCAGTGCAGTCACAATTACCATTAACCGAATTGATGTTGACTCTCCTATGACTATAAACCCGCCTCTTGAAAACCTTTGGAAACTTGACACCATTGGTATCACTGAAGAACCCTTCAGCCATCATGAAGAGAAAGACGTTGATCTCTTCAAGAGAAATACTCAATACAAAACTGGAAAGTATGTTGTTCAGCTACCTTTCAAGAGTGATAAGCATCCCGCTTCAAATTATGCTAGAGCCTTTGCCCAACTCATGTCAGTCAAAAAATCAAAGAACCCCCAATTGTTTACTGATTACCGTAAGATTCTGGATGAGTATCTTGAAGAAACTTTTATTGAGCCTGTCCCCTTAGGCACCCCTGTTGATGGAAAAGTACATTATTTACTGCATCATCCCGTAGTTAAGAATCCAGCCACCACCCCTATACGTATTGTCTTCAACGCTTCATCCAGGTCGAACCCAAATTCACTTTCTCTGAACGATTCTCTGTACACAGGACCCAACCTTGCATCGAAGATTCAATCGATGATTTTAATGTTCCGCGAGAAGCCCTTTGGTTTAACTGCAGATATTTCCAAGGCATTACTTCGCATAGAGATTGTCCCAGAACAGAGAGACTTCTGTCGCTTTCTTTTCTTTGAAGATCCAGAAATGACAAGGATCGTCGCATATCGATTTAAAGTCGTTCTGTTTGGCGCCACCTCGAGCCCCTACTCTTTTAACCAAACTATCCAACATCATTTGGACAGTCAGTCCAGTAGATTGGCATCGACACTCAAAACCAGTTTCTATATTGATAACTTTCAACGCTGTTATGTCGACCCCAAAGAAATTCTGAGTGAGAGGCCCCTCATTGAGGCACTTATGTTAAAGGCTAACAAGCCGTTAGCCAAATGGATGACTAAGGCCCTTCTTAACAGCGATTTCACAGAAAGAGGCATTCATGATTACCTCGGTCTTGAATGGGATACTGTTAATGATACCTTGAATGTTAAATTACCCCCTGAATTAGAGATAAGTCATTCCCACATCAACACTAAAAGAAAGGTCATGTCCTTGTTCTCTTCCATTTATGACCCTATTGGTCTTATTCCTCTTGTTACAATTATAGGCAAACTCTTCATTCAAAAACTGTGGATGACTGACAAGGGCTGGGACACCCCTATTAACCCTGAGCAGGTTCAAGAACTGAGTGATATCTTCAAAAGGTACAAAGGTCTTGAACAAATTAAAGTCCCTCGTAATGCGCATGATGGCAGTCAACCAGCATTGCACTTTTTTGCCGATGCTTCTAAGCTCGCTTTCGGAGTAGCTGCTTATATAGTCACCCAGGAAGGTAATTCTCGCCTCCTTACGGCTAAAGCCCGAGTCACCCCTAAACGCATGTTGGAAATGGATGAAAGTTTAACCTTTCCCAAACTTGAGTTAACTGCGCTCTTACTGGGCTGTCGTTTAGCCAAACACTTGTCAGAACTACGCCCTGGCATATATGCTTCGGTCACTGTTTGGTCCGACGCTTCAACTGCCCTCCAGTGGGTCCATAATTCTAAAAGTAACTCCCCTTACGTCCTTAACCATGTGGAGGAGATAATCAACATTAAATTAACTAGTAATCTTAACCTGAAGCATGTCCCCACTAATAGCAATCCTGCGGACCTGGCATCGCCTGGTGTCGCTGTCAGGCATATTCTTAAGAATAAATTTTAGCTACAAGGCCCACCTTGGCTCAGTAATCCTTCAGAGTACCCCGATCAAAGCAGGTTCTCTATTAACCCGGAGATATGTGCATGCCCTATTTGGCTCGATCCCCCGGGAGTACGACTGTTTGATCATTACAGCTCCCTTGACGACGCGATCAAGTGCTACACTGCACTCCTTCATTTAATTCCCCAATGGATACAACCCTTGTCACAACATTACCCTAATCTAACCAATAAATTCAACCTTCCACCCTTAACAGTCATGTTGAAATGTTCCCAGGCCCAAAGTTACCCTAACATTCTGAAGCAGGTGCAAGGTGAAGACGTTCGTCTCAATTCGGACGAACAAGCTTTCATTGGCCAACGTATACCTTACCTGGATAACCAAGGTCTTCTCAAAGCTAGTTCCCGTGTCAATAATGCCCCCGTGGAATTAGATTATGTAGATCCCATTTTGCTGGAACATCATTGTGCCCTTTGGACACTTATCGTCAGACATTGGCATGAATGTTTGCTGCACTGTAATACTTCAACACTCCTTGTTGAATTGCGTAAACAATTTTGGTTTCCCCAAATGCGGCAGCAAATCAAAAAGATTTTGCGCCGTTGCATCCATTGCCGGAAGGTGCAAGCGGCCCCGTACCCAATGCCTCCATTAGCCAACTATCATCCCAATTGCCTCATTTCAAGAGTGCCCTTCTGAGTAACTGGCTTAGATTTCACTGGAACTTTTAGGGTATACAATTCACATGTAGATTTTGTTTACATCTTGCTTTTCACCTGCGCAGCAACCAGAGCCGTAGCTCTAGAAGTCACAACTTTGTTAACGGTCATTGAATTTGTGCAAGCAGTGCGCAGATTTGCCGCTCGATTTGGTATGCCACACTGTATCGTCTCTGATAATGCTACCACTTTCCAAGCTGGTCAAACTCTTCTAACTGAACTTATGCATCACACTGTAATTGATGAGTTTAAATCTTCCCATAACCTGACCTGAAAATTCGTCACTCCCCGTGCCCCTTGGCAGGGAGGTTTTTATGAAAGGGTAATAGGCTCCACCAAACTTAATTTAAGGAAAGCCATATATCACTTGTATCCTACCTATAATGAATTTGTCACTTTGGTACAAGAAGCCGAATGCGTCATCAACGATAAACCTTTAGTTTACTTGGATGTCAACGACGTTACTGATACCCCCTTGACTCCGAGTCATCTGCTTTACGGACGAACCCTCTCACTTGCTCCTCAGGTCCTTATGACCGACCTCAATGACCCCACATATAAGGAAGGGAACAACCTCCCAGCTAGTTATCAGAAACTCACGAACATGTTGCAAGTGTTTTTAAAACGATGGACCCAGGATTATGTCAATTCCCTTCGTGAACGTCACATAAAAAATAATCGTATCCACCCTGTACCTCCTAAAATTGGAGATTTATGTTTGTTAATTTTGGATGAAGTAAATCGGGAAGATTATCCCATGGCCCGTATTCTTGAAACCTACCCCGGTCAAGATGGTCATATTAGATCTGTGAAGGTGCGCACCCCTCATGGAATATATGTGCGTCCCATTAACCGTCTAATCCCATTGGAAATAAATGTCGCAGGTCCCTATATCACTGAACTGGAGCAAGGTGGTCCTGATGCACTCACGACACCCCAGTTACCAGATCCTCCCTCAGAGAACCCTCTAAATGACGATTCTTCTGATGATGTCACCCCTCTTCACAAACCTGATCCTGTGTCCTCTCGAGGGCAATCTCGTAAGGCGGCGGCAAATAAAGCTTGTGCCTTATTCCAGAAAGTGCTATAAATTTGAATGGGATGGGGAATGCCCCCTTCCCTCCATACCCTCCATCTTGTTAGTGGAACCCCCCCCCCCCCCCTTTCTCTCGCTCTTACTTGGCAGGGTGTGGAAATTCTTTCCACACTTTATTTTAGCCATCCCCGTTATTCCATTTTTTATTTTTTGTTTGTTATTTTCTGGGTTTTACGCATCTCGTTTTTTCTTTTGTTTCCTTTGTAACCTTGAATATTCATTGCTGCTAACATGTCCATCATTTCCCTTTAATGCTTTACCTTTCATCACCTCATTCCTCTGTAGATGATTTTATCTCATTTCCTGAGCTCACAGTACATTGCTTGATGATGCAACCAACCGTCGACAATTTTTAAAAAACAGCACTTGGTTGCGTTCTGTTCCAAATGCTCTTGAAGCTTTGGATGTTTAACCACAATTGATTTGTATTTAAGTAACTCATTGATCTTAGCTTATTGCTATTTACATCTCAGTACATATTTATAAGTCTGTTTAGCTAGGATTGTTTTCTGTGTTATTGAACATCACTAAATGCCACTTAATTTTTTTGTAAGTATATTAATTTTTATAAGCCAGACAGTAGGATTTCTTTATAATTACTTTCCCCTGGAGTTTCAAGAATGATCCTTGTATTTATAAAAAGCACCCTTTAGCAAACCACATACTCATGGAAATTTGAAGAAGAAGCACCCTTCAGCAAACCACATACTCATGGAAATTTGAAGAAGAAGACTTGACCAGTTTGAACCAGCTCAGCGGCAGCAGGGAGAAGTGTATGAGCAGCCCACTTAAAAACCAGGAAGCGTGGAAGGCGGACGTAGGCATAGCCTCTTCATCTGAGACGTCGTTTTAACATAGGCGTCGGTTCAACTACCTGTTGGTCAACCATTTACTAACCAACAGTATGCCTTACTTTGTGCCATTATTTAGAAGATAAACTTACGTAGACAAAACACGTCAGTGCAGAACTGAAGATGTACCGTGTTCTTAACAGTTTACAAGATGCCTCCACTACGTCTACAATCAACCCTCAAGAGCGTGAGTACTAATTAACGGTGCTCAACCTTGGCCAAGGAACTGTCCCCCCCCCCTTTTTTTCTAGCCTTTATTTGACGATGTGCACATTTAGCTAGGAAGTCATGTTCAAACTGTCTGGTTTAATCATTTGTGGCATGTCCATTAACATAAGTTGTGTTCCCGTTCCCCTCTATCAAGTTTGAAATTTTATTGCCCGAGAGGAATGTGTTCAAAATAGTGAGTAGAACTTATGGTATTATTTCAGTCACCATTTTTACTTTCATTGGTTGATTAGTCATTTGATTATTGATTTAAGATTTAATTGATTTTTCTTGGCATTTTTCATTTCTCATATGCCATGCGGTCTTTATTCAAATTTCAATAAGGTAGTTTTGCTGTTTTTTCCTGTGTCAGTTAGGTGAAAATTCCTCTTGTACTTTATGGAAATAAACGCCCTTTTTAGGTTAAAATTATTAACTGTTTTTAACTTGACCTTTACATTTTGAAATGACTAAATGAGTTATCACATGAGGTGAGATATGACTTGAGGGTAAGTTTATATTTACGTCAATCTAGAGCTATTGGTGTCAATCCTTTATTGAAATGTTCTACGGTATTACCTCCCGGTGGTCCTTAGGACGTTTTGACTTTTACAGTACTGCTCCCCCTAACTCTTTGTGAAACTGTCGTTAACGTAACTGATTCAGTCCAACCACACTTGATTGGGATTTACTATTCTGCGCCCTGGAGTAGCGTCTGAACATCAAGGTGATATCGGTGCCGACAGTCCCGGTATAGAATAATCTTTGGACTTAAACGTGTGTAGGGAAAGCAAACCGTCTTCGTTGCGGTTCTCTAGTTTGTCAAGTGTGAGAGTGTTGGCGTTCTATCCTTCAGGCTCGGGTCCGGAAATCAGAAACGGGGAGGCCTTTCCCGGAATTATTTCCCACAATGAACTTGTTGAGTGGTGATAGGTCCAGAATGACTCTGAGCTTTTCCGAGTCCTTCTTCGGAACACAAAATAGCCTTCCTTGGAATTTGATGGCCTTTGCCTTCTTATAATTCTCTTGTTTAAGAGTTCCTGAACATATTCTTCCAATATGGGGGTTGAGTTTTGGAAGAATTGAGGGAAGTTTGGTGGAGTTGCGTTCCAACTCCACCCTAGTCCATTCTTGACTAGGCTGTGGGCACAGGGATCGAAGGTCCAGCAATCCCGAAAGAGGAGAAGTCTCCCTCCTACTGGTAGCATCTCACTTTGAGTGCCGGTTGGAGAATTTACCTCCTTGGCCACGTCCACCTCTGCTGCCCCTGCCTCTGGAGTGGTGTTTAGAGGATCCTCGAAAGGAACCTCGAGACTTCGGCCTAAAGGTCGTTGACTGCCTTTTGTAAGCTGGGGGGAAAGCGGGCGACTGTGTCGCCACCGTATGGGGCACCAACTGGAAGGTGGTGGTTGGTTGTGCTACCGTCTGTTGCACCGTGGCCATGGGAAGCTGTTGTTGTTGCCTGGGACGAGAGGGCACTCTTGGTCGTTTCGTCTTCCTTTTTGGCTGGGGACCCTCTTCAGCAGAAGACTTTCTCTTGGAGGACAAGCCTCACTTGGAGAGGAGATTCCTATTCTCCGTTGCGGCTTTGTCCACGACCTTTTTGACCACTTCGCTTGGGAACAGGTCTTTTCCCCAGATGTTGGAGGCTATCAGCTTCCTTGGTTTGTACCTCACCGCAGCCGAGGCGAACACGAACTCCCTGCAAGCCCTTCGGGCTTTAAAGAAATTGAACAGGTCTCTGGTGACCATTGCCAAATGAGCCTTGGCGAAGACCATGTACATGTCTGGGGTTTCTTAAATGCTTGCCATTGTCTCTAGCTCCGTCTGCAGAGACATAGAGGTGGCAAGACGTTCTTTTGTCTCCTGCTCCCTGCGCAGGAGAAATTCCGACAACTTCGGGAGGTCTTCACCGAACTGTCGTCCGGCAATGTCTGCCTCCAGCTTCCCGACTGTGAAGATGTTGTGAACATCCTTCCAACCCGCATCATCCGATGGGAAGGCGAGGGAAAAGGGTCTACACTCCTCGAGTGTAGGACAAGGTTTCCCTGCCTCAACCGCTTTTAAAGCTGCCTTAAACCCTTTGTCCATAAAGGGAATGGCACGAGAGGGATCAGCAATAAAGGAAGGGTGATTTTTGCTGAGCGCCGGCACATTGGAGCTAGTAAAGGCCCTCTCCTTCTTAGGTGTTGGTAAATAAGGCCTGGGCCTTGGGGAGGTCAAGAACGATGACCTCTTTCGGCTCTGTCTCCCCTTTGCTGGGCCAGAACTCTACATCATCTACTGGGACAGTGCCCCGTTTCTCGGAGAGGAAGGTCTTCCCCCCTGACATTGGCATATGCTCCGCATACCTCCAAGGATTGGTGTCAGAGAAGGCAAGAAGATCCTTGATGTTTAGCTTCTTCAGGGCTAAACGCGTTGCCACGAGCTGGTGCATCTCCGTCCAAAGAGAAGCCTCCTTCTCAGACGATTTCTTTTGCATGTCCTGGAACATGGACAGAAGCGAGTGCAACGTACTCGTGATCGAGTCTAAGTGGGGGGCAGAAGAAGAAGTCGAAGGCACCGGCTCGGCCACCGTAGCTGAAGACACCGAAATCATTTCGGCTTTCTCTGTTTCGCCTTCAGGGGGTACGTCATCCTCCTGTTCCAGTTCTTCTACCAGGAGATTATGTTCAGTCTCCTCTGAGGCAACCGACATGTTGTCCTCTAGTTGGATGCCCTTCAAGGCGTCCGATACAACAGATTCTATCGGAATCTGGACGAGGGGAATCTCAGATTGAGCCTGGGGAACGATTGCATCTGAAGATGCGCTAGGGAACAGACCGTCCCTCATCCTCTCATTAGGAAGGTATGGGCCAGAGGTGTTCTTCTGAAAACCCCTGACCCATTTCCGCAGCGTCTCTCTTGCTGCATCCCTTGACTCTGTAGACTTTTGATCATCAAAAGCCTCCTTTACCAGTTTGTCACAAACGGTACATATCTGTGGGTCCCAATACTTAAGAGATCCATTCGTGATTGCGCAGGGAGCATGGGCCCTGCACATGTCATGGCCGCAGAAGTTCCTACTGCAGACCCTGCAAAAGTTGTTCCCGCACTCGGGATGCTCCTCCTGTAAAGAAAGAAAAGCATATAAGTATTCGGTGAAATTCTCAGATTTCATCATACATATTTTAAATATTATTTAGCTTAGGATAGGGTAAGCTAGGAAAGGAAAAGACACCTACTTGTGTCTCCTGTCCAGCCCATTGCTATGACCTCCTTCAATATTGAATACTAAATTCCTAACAAATTTATGGGAAGATAATATCCTTGGATATAAAGTGTCTTCTTAACACTGTCTTCTAGAATCAGTATTGGGGGTTTGGTAATGGTTGTTAACCATTAAAAAGCAGAGAGAATCGCTCTCTTAAATGTGATGATCTCACAATAGGCTGCCCATAAAGCACCTTGTGGGTTGGAAAAAATAGTATGAGCTACAGCACTGACTGCCGGCGGCATGCCGCCAGTACTGCCATGCCTGCCGGCATATGCCGGCATGTTCTGGGCTATTGAAGGTAAGCACTGCCTTCAGGATGATGGGTGGCAGGTCGCCGGCAGTTGCTCTGTCGCCGGCAGCCAAAGGATCCCTCTATCAAGTAGGATCCGCCGGCAGCCGGCGGTTAAATGTCTAGACTTTGGGTGGCCGGTCAGAGTATGCCTATTGCCGTTGGGTCGTCGATCTGCGGTGCCCATGGCAAGTGGAGGCAGAGCTAACTGCCGGCAGACAGGTGTCCAACATGGCTGCTGGCAGACAGGTGTCCAACATGGCTGCCGGCAGCTACGAGCTGCCGGCAGTCGGCCCAGGATGAGGAAAGGCAAAGGAAAAGAAAGGATGGAGGAAGGCAAAGGCTCAGCCTTGCCGGCCTACATCCGGAATGAGGGTGCAAATGGAAGGGGGAATTATATTCGGGCTTCCATCCAACCATATCCCATCCATATTGGTAGCATGGATATGGAAGGCATTCCAAGGGAGGACTGAAGAACACTCTAAGAAAGATGAGGGTTCCTGCCGGCAGCCGGCTCAGCCGGCGGCAGGCAGGGAACCTCAGGCCAATTCTTCAGACTACCCATAGGGTCGAATGTAGAATGACGGCCAGGGTGTGTGATGGCTAGGCCAACACAAAAGGGACAGCAGGGGAGGGGCAAGGGTCCTATAGGTGAGGTAATACCCAAAGGCACTACTGACCTGAGCGATTCTGATCCCACAGTAGATGACCTCATAGTTGGGGAATTCAATTCCCCAGATTGGGTTAGTCTAAGCGAGAAGGCGGCATACAGGACGCAATCTCGAAAGGGAACAGAATCTTGTACCAGAGATCTTAAGCAGTGGAAGAAATCAATTTTTCGGCCTAAGATCTACCAGCACAGGACTGTCTGCTAGGCCATGGGAGGAGGAATTGTCATATAAGACCTCCAGGGTATGGACTAGGGAGGTCTAGCCTCCTGTAAAGGCAACCTAACCTGACTTGGGAAATCATTTTACCAAGACGGGCGGTTGCCAAACACAGACATTCTACTCTGATGTCCCGTTCTAAGCTCAAAACCGACTCAGTGGTTAAGAGAAATAAAATGGAACACCCCAGTAAAGATTTGCCAGAACTCAGTTAAAGGCAAAGCTAACCGAGGATAGCCTAGGCAAGTCAGAGGGAAGAGGAATTGCTCTTAAATCCCACCAGGAGATTAGTATCGGCTTAAAAGGTATAGGAGGTGTCAGTCTCCCCTTAAAAGACAATACAAGAGCAACTGGGGACATGTATGAAAGTATACTAAAGTCCCTAGGATAGTAGCCTAGGTGCAGTGAGAATCGTTCACCGAAACTCTCTCGTATACTATCTTGGAAGAGGAAAATTTTATGCAGTAATATCTTAAATGTATAAAATAATGCCTAAGCTTCAATAAAACTTTACCAGGAAGGTTATATCATGCATGAAGTATGTAGGTGCCTAGGCTAGGAAGCCTAGCACTCGTGAGGCTCGGTCATAATTAGCCAAATCCACAACAACAAGGGCATAATATAAAAATCCCTAGCTAAATTGCTAAATAGTTAAAGTTAAAAAGCAAGCGATGCCGGGAAAGTCGTTCTGGCTAACTAAATGTACAAGGAAGAACGACCGCGTCCATGATGCCATCCGGCTGGCAACAGCTCTTGTTACGTTAATTATGATCTTAATCGAAGAGAAAACTGGCAAGAGCTTACATTTACACAATTCAAAGATATTACTTAAATTTCCAGAAGCAGATGAGGCTGGTGAAGACATCATAGCAACAAAATAAGTCCAAAATAGCGAGAGATAACACGGGATAAACACCGGTCAGAAAAGCTACAAGGGAAAGAATGGCTAGATGGCGCCACACGGTGGCGGGTGGCGCCTGTTTTCAGTGCAGTAAGAGCATTGCCTTAATAACAGCTCTCCTATATTTTTGCCACTTTCCCCTCGAAGCGAAAACGCTATTAAGGGTGTAAATAGCTATGCGACGTGTCAAGAATACGTCCTTTGATATTGTGCGATATCCCTTTTTAAAAAATCTTTAAAGGATATTCGCTCCAGGAGTTAGAATTCTGGATACCTTTGGTAAATTCTCTGGGATATATCACTGTAGTCAAATATAACCTAGGAAGCTACTAACGAAGGAACTTCCATCAGGACGACTGGCCTGAGCCCAAAAAGACAAGTTAAAGGGTGGCTGTGTCAGACATTGCTTTCCTATTACGTTCAAACAAAATGCTTTCTTCCCCGTAACAGCTCTAACGCCTACTCAGCCCTACCCTACACTTTACCCCTTTATAATCACACTCTTTTGATATATATATATATATATATATATATATATATATATATATATATATATCCCTGGATAGGTACGATGGGTCGTTCGCGACCCCGAGCGTCAAAAAAAAACAGGTTTTTCTCACGTGACTCACCCCCGTGACTGAATTTGTGGGTGATCGACCTGCAGGAGGTGTCTCCCCTACACGCTCTAGTAGTGTCCAGATGTGCATTGCTGTAGCTGTACTCCTTCCCCGATTTCTGAGACGCGTCGGGGTCGAGCGCGACCGAGTTTACCCTTCTAAGGTAGTTTGCATAATTATCAAAGTTATTACGTATTATGAAATTGTCGTAGAATGGTGCAACTTGTATAGGTTATCAGTTGTGGAAAGTCTTGGTGGATTGTTTGGCTACCATGTGCATGATTTTTTTTTTAGTTAAAATGTCGTTCATCACCACGAGGACCATTTTACCGCGAGTGCCCCTTTTTCATTTTTTTTCATTTTTTTTGCCAAGTCATTTTTCCGTAAGATATTGCCAAATAGTGTCGTAAAACTTTTGCTTGTTTAGTGTTGGAAAGTGTGTCTAGATGATCTGGCTACCCATGCATGACTTTGTTTTTGTCAGATACGACGTAGTTATTGGTATATTGGGTATTTACCTGCGGTTACCAATTTCTGTTTTTTTTCAATATTTGTAAAAATTACTACGTAGTAAGGAATTGCCGTATATTATTCATTTTTTTTTTCATGTTTATGTGTTAGAAAGTGTGCCTTGATGGTTGGGCTAACACGTGCATGTCTTTTTTTTTATCTGAGATGCCGTATATTAGAATGTTGGGCATTTTACCGCGAGTACCCCTTTTTCATTTTTTTTCATTTTTTTGCCAAGTCATTTTTCCGTAAGATATTGCGAAATAGTGTCGTGAAACTTTTGCTTTTTTAGTGTTGGAAAGTGTTTCTAGATGATCTGGCTACCCATGCGTGATTTTGTTTTTGTCAGATACGACGTAGTTATTGGTATATTGGGTATTTAACTGCGGTTGCCAATTTCTGTTTTTTTTCAATATTTGTAAAAATTTACTACGTAGTAAGGAATTGCCGTATATTATTGATTTTTTTTCATGTTTATGTGTTAGAAAGTGTGCCTTGATGGTTGGGCTAACACGTGCATGTCTTTTTTTTATCTGAGATGCCGTATATTAGAATGTTGGGCATTTTTCCGCGAGTGCCCCTTTTTATTTGTTTTGCATTTTTTTGCTTAGTCATGTTACCGTAAGGAATTGGCAAGTAGTATCGCAAAACTTATATTTTTATAGTGTTGGAAAGTGTTTCTAGATGATCTGGCTACCCATGCCTATTTTTTTTTTAGCCAGATATGGCGTATATATAAGTATGTGTTCGATTTTCCTGTGATTGCCATTTTTTCGTTTTTTCCCATTTCTTTCAAAATTACTACGTACTAAGGAACTATCACAGAGTAATGATTCATTTATATGTTTATTTGTCGGAAAATGTGCCTTGATGGTTTGCCTAGCACGTGGCTGAAATTTTTTTTTTCTGAAATGCCGTATATTAGAATGGCCATTTTTCCACGACTGCCCCTTTTTATTTGTTTTGCATTTTTTTGCTTAGTCATGTTACCGTAAGGAATTGGCAACTAGTGTCGCAAAACTTATAATTTTATAGTGTTGGAAAGTGTTTCTAGATGATCTGGCTACCCATGCCTATCTTTTTTTTTTTTAGCCAGATATGGCATATATATAGGTATGTGTTCGATTTTCCTGTGATTGCCATTTTTTCGTTTTTTCCCATTTCTTTCAAAATTACTACGTACTAAGGAACTATCACAGAGTAATGATTCATTTAGATGTTTATTTGTCGGAAAATGTGCCTTGATGGTTTGCCTAGCACGTGGCTGAATTTTTTTTTTCTGAAATGCCGTATATTAGAATGTTAGCCATTTTTCCGCGAGTACCCCTTTTTATTTGTTTTGCATTTTTTCGCTTAGTCATGTTACCGTAAGGAATTGGCAAGTAGTGTCGCAAAACTTATATTTTTATAGTGTTGGAAAGTGTTTCTAGATGATCTGGCTACCCATGCCTATCTTTTTTTTAGCCAGATATGGCGTATATATAGGTATGTGTTCGATTTTCCGGTGATTGCCATTTTTTCGTTTTTTCCCAATTCTTTCAAAATTACTACGTACTAAGGAACTATCACAGAGTAATGATTCCTCTAGATGTTTATTTGTCGGAAAATTTTGTTTACTTTTTTTTGATTGAATATCATCAAATTTTTTTAGCTAAAATATTATATTGTTTTACATTTTTTTTTTTTTTTCGATTTTATTTCCCTTCAAAAAAATTTTTTTGGGTCAGAATTTCAATTTTATAGTCGTAAAATAATCGACAATTATCCAGCAACCCACCATACAATTTTTATGCATATCAAATAATAATTAGATTAGTAAATAACACCTTGAAATTGACATACCCTTCCTACATTTCAAGTGGCAGATTAGGGAGTCTGAGTCAGTGTGGTTGGCGGCCATTTTGTGGACATATCCGAAGCGTAAGCTGCCCTATCTATATATATTCTTGTTCCCTATAGAATTTGTGATATTTTGGTATATTTTTACCTGCATAAATATCATATTATATATTAAATATATGTATTTTTTTACGAAATTTCTAAGTACTCAAAAAATTACCTTTAGATATGGCCCCTGATATAAATGTAATTTACAAAATAATGAAGATTTTTTTACATATTTCTATTTTAGGATAACATATGTTTATTCCCTAAAAAAATTAGCCACTTCCTATTTCATTTGGGTACCCAAAAAAATTCATGAAATTTGGACACATTTTTTTGGCCAAAAAAAGTTACTCTTTTTTTCTCATTTCAGATCTTCACCTCCATGGGTCTGACTTCATCCAAAATACATCAAGATGTGTCCTAAACATTCAAGAATCAATTCCTAAAAGGATTTGTGTATATATGTATAAACATTTTTTTTATGAATTTTTATGTCAGGTCTTTTTTTTCTACTTAATTTTTTAAAATATTTATAATAAATAGTTTTTCTGCAGATGAGTAGTATTTATCTTTACAGTTGTTTTAAGCATTCATTGAAGTTTTTTTTTGGCAAAAGAAAAAAGGAGGTTACTGCAAAAACTGATTTTTCAAGAATTTTTTTTGGTGTCGGGGTCGTTCGCGTCCGAGTATACCCTTAAAGGGGTGTCCGAGGAGCGTACCTATCCAGGGATATATATATATATATATATATATATATATATATATATATATATATATATATATATATATATACATCTCTCCCCCTACGCCTATTGACGCAAAGGGCCTTGGTTAGATTTTAGCAGTCGTCTTATCTTGACCTTTTAAATCAATACGTCTACATTCATAATCTCCTACTTCATGTTTCATAGTCCTCAGCCATGCAGGTGTGGGTATGCCAACTGTTCTAGTGCCTTGTGGAGCCCAGTTGAAAGTTTGGTGAACTAATCTCTCTTGGGGAGTGCGAAGAACATGCCCAAACCATCTCCATCTATACCACTCCATGATCTCATTCACAAAACAATCGGGTAATCTCTCTTATAGTTTTATTTCTAATCCCGTCCTGCCATTTAACTCCCAATATTATTCTGAAGGCCTTGTTCTCAAATCTACAATATCTGTTGGATAATGTTTCATTATCATACCACAACTCATGTCCATACAGTAACACAGATCTCACTAAACTGATATATAGCATGGTTTTTATGCGTAATTTCAGGCAATTTGATTTCCAAATTTTACTTAACTTTGCCATTGTCTGATTTGTTTTTTTTTTCAATTTTTCATTAAACTCCAATTCTAAAGATCATGTATTAAAGATCATAGTTCTTAAATTTTTTAATGATTTCACATCATTAATCCTTTTTCATCATCTATGTCTTTCTTCTATTCATCTTGAGCCCAATGTCCAGTGATATATCATGTATTCTGGTAAGCAGGTTTTGCAAGTCCTGTGTTATTCTGCTAATAAGGACAGCGTCATCAGCATAATCTAGGTCAGTTAATTTCCTGTTACCTATTCAGTCCAATCCTTCTCCACCATCTCCAACTGTTATATGCATTACAAAATCTATGAGGAGGATAAACAACATAGGTAACAACACATTCTCTTGGAGTACTCCACTGTTCACTGGAAATTCAGTTAATAGGATTCCACTAGCCTTAACTTTGCACTTGCTATGCTCATGAATAGACTTAATCAAATTTACATATTTAAGAGGAACTGCATAATAACGTAGGACCATCCATAAAATTGGACGGTGCACACTATCAAAGGCATTTCCGTAGTCCACAAAGGCCATTAAAAGTGGATTTCTATATTCTACACATTGCTATTCCTCATGTCTGTATAACTTCTGCCTTTTCGAAATCCTGCTAATTCATCTCTCAAATTTTCTTCAATCTTTCTCTCTGGCCTCTTTAGAATGAGCATATTATAATCATCTTTATGAAAACTGAGGTAAGTGTGATGTCACTGTAATCATTGCCATTAATCAGATTTGATTTTTTTTTTCCAATTTTCACCAACACTCCTAGCTCCCATTTATCAGGTTTTGGCTCTTCACGCCACATTCTACAGAATAATCTTGTAAGTATTTTGGGTGTCACTTCATTATTCGGCCAATATCATCTCGGCAGTTATTCCATCGTATCCAGGCGCTTTCCATATCTTTAGCTTTTAAAAGATAGTTTCGACTTCAAACACACTGAATTCATTCTTGGACACATCAAGGTCTTCCTCAGCTTCATGTATATGTATCATATTATTCCCTTCATATCTCCTATTCATGCCCTCACTAAAGTGTTCCATCCAACGTTGTCTTTTTTCATCTTTTGTTGTAACAGATCCATCTCTCCTTTACAAGGATATATGCTTCTTCTTCTTTGCCCCTGTAGAGATTTCATTAACAATTCCATGAGATATTCCTACACCATAGCCACTCCCTGAATTCATAACTTCGTTAGCCTCCTCTGCTTTTTTTGTTTAAATAGTCTCCCCAGTCATTCCTGACTTTTCCTTTGACTTCACTATCAATACTGAAATATCTATCATGCTCTATCTTGTAATTTTTATTACCGCCTCGAAAACTTTATACAATAAATTTTTGTCTGTCTCCTTTTTATAGTATTCTGAGTATCACTTTCTATATATATATATATATATATATATATATATATATATATATATATATATATATATATATATATATATATATATACAGTATATATATACAGGGAGAGAGAGAGAGAGAGAGAGAGAGAGAGAGAGAGAGAGAGAGAGAGAGAGAGAGAGAGAGAGAGAGAGAAAGTACTCCTAGCTTGTGTTTACGAAAAAAACTTTGGCAGGACATACGTTGCAAAAGTAAACATCGATAATTTTTGTCAACAGGTTGTTCGAGAGAGAGGTGTAGCAAACAACACAACAAATGTACCATACAATTATAAGTTACAATCATTTTAATGATAGAATTAAGATCTGCAGAGATTTTATTGAATTTACCTTCATTCATAATTCTTCTTGGGTCCCTTACCATAACACCTCTTAAAGCAAGTCTAACAAGTAGTACTTCTCCGGCCCATGTCGTCCTCCCCCTCCCGTCACCTTCCCCCCTAACAACCAGTCAAATTTAAATGTCCTGTCGCCTACGATCCCCACTGACACCCCCAATATCTATAGATTTCAGAACTTCTGGTGTAGAAGAGTTTGGTTGTTAGGGGGGAGGGTGACGGAAGGGGGAGGATGACACAGGCCCGGGAGCGAAATTTTTTTTTCCCAAATAGTTCTGCAGATTGGGGCGGGGCTTCGTGCGCAGAAAACAGATTATAAGGGTAACTTCCTTATTACGGCTGCGTTAAGATTTGATGGGTAACTAGCTCATTAAAGTTATGATCAGTAACTGCGTTCATAAAGAACTGAAATGTTTATAGATAGCTTAATAATAATAATAATGAAAATAATAATAATAATAATAACGATGATGATTATTACACACACACAAACACACACACACACACACACACACACACACACACACACACACATATATATATATATATATATATATATATATATATATATAT